>NW_019665970.1:0-250 GCF_002806865.2 Cucurbita pepo subsp. pepo
GAGAAATGTTCCGTTCTCCTCTCCAATCAACGTGAGATCTCACGAATAAAAAAATAATAAGAAAGTTAGAAAATGTGATAAATATTATATAGTTAAATGCCAGAACCAAAAAGCAGAGTATTCAAAGGCCAAGAATGATATTTTTTTTACTCTATTGGTCACTATCTGTAGAATGTCTCACTATAACTTCAACAAGGAAAATTGGGAATACAACAAATCAACATATACATAACTTTGTTAAATTTCTCAT
>NW_019665971.1:0-250 GCF_002806865.2 Cucurbita pepo subsp. pepo
GAACAAGAGAGTCAATGAATGAGCTACTTCGCCTTCACCGGAACCTATTTCTTCATTCTCCAGAACCTCTGAACCTTATACTCCACTCTATTATATTACCTGATTGTGATTGAACAGGGTAAACAGGACGGACGGACTATTCTTTCACGGTAAACTACTGAATCTATTGATTGATTCTTTCTCATGAACCTGGACCTGTAAAGACCAACAATCAAATATTTTGTATCCACCATAGGGGTCAAAGTTCGTA
>NW_019665972.1:0-250 GCF_002806865.2 Cucurbita pepo subsp. pepo
CTAGTTCAATTAGATCAGTTGTTTTGGTTCGATTGGACTATTTTGACTAAATTTTCCTCGAGTCTAATTTTGTTGTTGTTTATCACGTTTGGACTATTTTAAGCTAAAATTACATTTTAAGGGAATTTCAATTGGATTATTACTTAAAAAGAGGATTGGAGCGATATTAGTTCATTGACTAGCTTATATTCGAGGTGAGGTACTCTCCAATTAATGACCCGTTTTAAATGTCTTATGTGTATGTGTTTGA
>NW_019665973.1:0-250 GCF_002806865.2 Cucurbita pepo subsp. pepo
GAGATTGCAGACGGTGTAGTAGCTAGTCACGATACACAGTCCGAAAAGAACAGCAATAGCATGTGTGCTGCTGAGGATCGTAATAACCATGTATGCGGCGATGGAAAGGATGGTATGCAGGTATGTGTTTATCTGAATTTAAGTAGGAACTCATTTCAGAGTGAAGTACTTAAGTTTCTTTCAACTATCATATGAATGAGTTACAGAGTTGTCTCATCTTGTATATAAGTGTTGATTGTTACTGCCATAG
>NW_019665975.1:0-250 GCF_002806865.2 Cucurbita pepo subsp. pepo
CAATAAGTTATTGGCTCAAGACTTGAATATCGGAGTCTCACCTTCTCACTAGCTCAAAAGGGACTTAGTAGTAATTACAAAAGTAAAATGAATTATTGACCTAGTTCTAATTACAAAACAACTTGTAATGATTAACTTATATGTCTGCAATTATATCCATGTTTTAGCGAATGGAAATTAATTAATTTACGAGGTATCATTGAGGCATAAACCTCGATAGGTTCATAAAGTTCTCTAGCTGCCTTACAAA
>NW_019665976.1:0-250 GCF_002806865.2 Cucurbita pepo subsp. pepo
AAAAATCTGCCAAATGCCGTGCGGCTACCCGGCATCTTCGTTCCAGTTATTTTATATCCATCGGATGATGACGTGTCGCCGTTTTAACCGTCGCTTACTGGCGCCGTAAACCCAGTAATTTTGTCCGCATCACTTTTTCCAACTTTTTTTCCCCTCAAATCTATTTTTCTATTTAATTTTATTTTTAAAAATACTAATAAATACTCTGTAAATTTTTAGCTTTAATTTTAAATTTTAATTCTTTTTGCTT
>NW_019665977.1:0-250 GCF_002806865.2 Cucurbita pepo subsp. pepo
CTTTGTTCGACATTTGAGGATTTGCCAATCTATTAGGGCATGACTCTAATACCCTGATAGATGAATATGACTCTATCTCCATTGGTATGAAGCCTTTTGGGAAAGCACAAAGTCATAAGAGCTTATGTTCAAAGTGGACAATATCATACCATGGTAGAGAATTGTGTTCATCTAACAAAATCCAATCTAAATAAATTGGGTTGATTAAATTTTTCGAGAGTTATTAATATAATAATGATAACTTTTATTG
>NW_019665978.1:0-250 GCF_002806865.2 Cucurbita pepo subsp. pepo
ACACTCACTGATGGTCAGACAATAGAGTCAAAGGGGCGAAGGAAAGAGAAAGAGTGGCAACAAGGAAAGATAAATAGGGTCGTCAAAAGATGCAATGAGACCTTGAGTTCTATTTATCTTACCTGACTCAAGGAGCAATGCAAGAGAGGCAGTTAACGAAGGTGAATGAGTCCTTGAGTTCTGTTCAGTCTTAGTTTATAGTTCAGTAGCTCCCTTTGGTCTCGCGGTTGAACTCGTTCGCCTCGTAACC
>NW_019665979.1:0-250 GCF_002806865.2 Cucurbita pepo subsp. pepo
AATTGTTTCGAATCTTAACTTTTGGTATATGTTTTTTTTTTAATAATAAAATTTAAATGTTTATGAAATAGTGGGTTGTTAAAATGTAATTTTTTTCAAGAAAAAAAGAAACCAAATGTTTTTAAGGAAAAAGAGTAACTCGGTTTGGGCTGGGGAGTGTCGGTCCAAGTTAGAGTGGATTAACAATTAGTAGAGCGGGTGAATGGATCGATCCAGTTGAAGGAAGCTACCTGGTCGAAAATGGCGGTGG
>NW_019665980.1:0-250 GCF_002806865.2 Cucurbita pepo subsp. pepo
AATGAGTTGATTGAGCTAGACTTTGACTTGTATTGAGTGACAAGAAGAGACATAATTGGGTCTACCCAACCAATTTGGCAAAGTTTGGGCAATAAGTAAGAGAATTATTTTGAGAATTGATTACATATGGTCCAACAATTTGACATCCCGAACAATTCAATCTAAATCATAAATGTTAGGTTGGGCTAGATTTTGTTCGGTTTAAGTTTGGTTGAGTCGGGTTGACATTTTTTCGGTCGGAAAATTAAAA
>NW_019665981.1:0-250 GCF_002806865.2 Cucurbita pepo subsp. pepo
AAAAAAAAAAAAAATCAAATATATGGTTTTTATTCTCATGTTCCCATAATTGGCCCCCTAAAATAGATAATTGCAAATTAGCCCACAAGATTGTTTGTTTGTTTCTAAAAAGCCCTCAATCTTTAATCCACTCCATATTAACACGTGCAAAGGAATAATTCGCAGTTCAGATTCGCTTTACTTCCGTTTCATCTATTCCTTAATTTCTCGATATCCATCAGCACCACGTCTAAAACCGAAACAGATAAGA
>NW_019665982.1:0-250 GCF_002806865.2 Cucurbita pepo subsp. pepo
AAACCCTAATCTGGGACGTTTGAAGTTTGTGCTAAAAAAACTGTGTCACGGCTGAGGTTTTTCGAAATTTTTGTGGGGAAGATTAGGCTTGATGATTTATAATAGAATTTCGAAGTAACGGAGTGCATAAAACAGTAAAAGAGTGCATAAAATCGAGACCCTAATTCGCAAACCCTAATCTGGGACGTTTGAAGTTCGTGCTAAAAGGGACGTTTGATGGACGTGCTAAAAAACCTGAGCCACGACCGAT
>NW_019665983.1:0-250 GCF_002806865.2 Cucurbita pepo subsp. pepo
AATCCCTAACCGTTTTTCCTTGCTCGAGTTAATAACTATCTATTCTCACCTGTAAGCTTGACTTGATCGAGATTCTTCACTTCGAGCAACTTTTGCATATTTGCGAAGTTTAACCCATGCTAGAGCCTTGGTGAGAATATATGCATGTTGCTTTGAAGTGTAAACATTGCTCGCATCACGACCCAATTTTTGAGGTTTTGAGAAATCGGACGGGGACGAAAATACGAAATTGAACACAAAAAAAAAAAAA
>NW_019665984.1:0-250 GCF_002806865.2 Cucurbita pepo subsp. pepo
CTTTGTTTACAATTCTTTCAATAGGTTCGGTTCAAGAAAGATGGATTCCATATGCTCTCATTCATAAGTAAGGAGTTGAGGCTTTCTTTTTCAGGTTCCGGAGTTGATCTTTCTTTCCTTCTCATCAGGTTCCTCGATTCCAGGAGAATGAATCTTGTTGAGTTGAGCTGCTAATTCATTCTATCAGAGTAAAGGAGAGAGGAGAGAAAGGAAGTCTCAAGAGTGAAAGCAAGAAAGGAGCTTGACGAGA
>NW_019665985.1:0-250 GCF_002806865.2 Cucurbita pepo subsp. pepo
CTGTTTCGAACGAAATATAAAAGACCCAAAGTACACAGACCCGATCAACACTCATAAACGACCCTCAAGTGACAATGCAGTTCTCAAACGCTCCCCCACTTCAAGCGACAGTTGGCGAAGACTTGAAAAAGAAATCTAAAATGCAATGAGTAAAAAAGTATTTGGTAAGCAGCCTACTTGTAGGCTCTTATCGCATCCAGTTCCTGGTAGGTTTCCACTGGCTTTTCTCTAAGCTCTAGGAAGTTTGGGT
>NW_019665986.1:0-250 GCF_002806865.2 Cucurbita pepo subsp. pepo
CTCCTCTTCGAGTCTCACAGCTTCGTTCCTCTCCCTTCACCAGAACCGGAACCTGAGCTACTTCACCTCCTCCTTCCCCTGAATGAGACTGTAAGGACCAATAATTAATTAATTAATTCTATCCTCTCTGTGTCTATCGGTCTCACAATTCCATTGCCTCTGTCTATTTTTTGGCTATTTTCCCTGATTTCCGGGTAAAAAAGTGAAATCAAGCAAGCCAGTTCCTTCCAACCCAGCAAGCCCGAAAGAA
>NW_019665987.1:0-250 GCF_002806865.2 Cucurbita pepo subsp. pepo
AGATAGTAAGATATAAGGGCTTTAATGAAGGTTTAGTTAGCAGAAGGTTTAACAGAAATCCTGAAATAGAGGATGACTTTCTCTAGCTTGGAAATTGGACCTGAAAAACTGATTCCAAAATATCTCAAACGTGCTGCTTAAAGTTAGCCACCCTGTTAGCTATGTATCTCAAATTCGGAATGTTCCTGAAGAATCTCTTTACAAGCATTTGCAACTTACTTGATATTTGCTCCCGCCTATAAAAAAAAAG
>NW_019665988.1:0-250 GCF_002806865.2 Cucurbita pepo subsp. pepo
TTTTTTTTTTTTTAAGTTTTAGAGAATTGTCTTTATGATTATAGGTTACAATTAGCTAAGGGCCATTGTGGTATTGATAGCCATGAAAGTTAGAACCTTTTAATTAACCATTCATTACTGGTTTATTTTCAATACTATAAATAATCATTCAAGGTTTACTTTAGGATGAAGATTTTTTGATATTGTAATAAAACTTGCAGATTGTACTCCTTAACAAATGAGTTTGTTCCTTTGCATTTCTTATGTTTAG
>NW_019665989.1:0-250 GCF_002806865.2 Cucurbita pepo subsp. pepo
GCATATTTGCTCTAGTAGGAGTAGATATGATTTTGGTGAACGGTCATACAATCTTGTGGAGCATCCATCGGGTGTCCAATAGACACCAAATTTGGCGAGCATTCATAGTTCATAGAGACAAACTTAACTCTAGAGTCATATGACAAAACTCATATTATAACCTTAACTTTCGAGTTTAAGACCTGGAGCCCTACCTGACTCTTCTTCGTGCCGGTTTTTACCTTTTGCCTTTGTTTATGTTTCGACTTAG
>NW_019665990.1:0-250 GCF_002806865.2 Cucurbita pepo subsp. pepo
GACAGCGCCTTCAATAGATCTGACGTTTTCTTCTCCTTGATTATGTTGAATGTCACGTTTCTAGACAACGTCAACATGATCAATCTTGGGGCCTGATGATTCTTGAGCTTCCACTATTCTGTGGTCATGGTATCCGACTTCACCCTAATAGGGATTCGTGAAGATATTTATGGTACAATTAATCTTCAATTTGCATCTTCTAAAAATCGAATCGGATCCAGTAAACTTTTCAATTCCAATCTTTGAACTA
>NW_019665991.1:0-250 GCF_002806865.2 Cucurbita pepo subsp. pepo
GACTTCGAGCCAGGCCAGTCTCTCTGGTGATAAATTGGAATAAGTCTAAAATTGTTCGGCCACAGAACCGTTTACTCACTTGTTCAAGTTATATCATCAACCAACCCTTCTATAACACGCTTTGAAGGAAGGAAATGTGATTTTTCTTAATGTATTGTCCTTCATAACAGTGCCTCTTTAACTCCTTGCGTACATCTCATATGTTCTTATCAATTTTTCAATATTGAGAGTAACTTTTCAACAGTTTTTT
>NW_019665992.1:0-250 GCF_002806865.2 Cucurbita pepo subsp. pepo
TCTACATTGCCAAGATACTCAAGCTTGTTGATGGGGTTGACGCGAAAGGTTCTAGAGCTACGGGCCGAAGACATTCGAGCCTCGGGTGCCTTGAAAGATCATATCAGAAACTTAAAGCGATCAGTAGACGAAGAGATTCGAATACAACAGTCATTGCTGGAGATACAAGGTATTATTTCACCATTACTGAGAATTGCTGGAAGATGATGGATTCAGTTTTTCAATTAGTTGTTTGTAAGGTACACTTTTC
>NW_019665993.1:0-250 GCF_002806865.2 Cucurbita pepo subsp. pepo
CAACACCCTCACGACTTCCCTTTAGCTTCAGTACGAAATCCCCTGACGATATCCTGCAGCCTCCATACATGTACCAGTAAGCAAGAACACGAGGTGAAAGCCACCGGTGAATTAGATTAGGGATTGCAGGATGGCCTCGTGGCCAAAACTGATCGGCATAGAAACCAAAATATGAATGCGAAACGGTGCAGAATTTATATGGTATATCTGTATCACTATCGCTTGACTTTGAAGCAGGATGTAACCACTC
>NW_019665994.1:0-250 GCF_002806865.2 Cucurbita pepo subsp. pepo
AGTAAGGTTACTTACCTCCTTGGCCTTGGCCGAAGTCACTCGCGACGCTAACTCCAGCGCCTAACTACCCCCTATAAGATCACATGATATACTTAGAGTTCTTTCACAACTAGCCCTCATGCCTAACTATCAAGGTACGTTCTTATCAGAACCTATTTTTATCGAAGTGGAGTTATACTGACCTCACATGGTTGAAACAAGGGCGAGAATGGTTCCAAAAGGGTCAGAAACTTAGGAGTCGGTATTTATT
>NW_019665995.1:0-250 GCF_002806865.2 Cucurbita pepo subsp. pepo
AAAAAAAAAAAAAAAAAAAAAAAAAGGAAAAAGAAATTTAATTCTATTTATTTAAAATATATATATAATTTTAGTTTTTGTACTTATTTCAAATATTTAAATTTAATTCTTATATTTTAAATCATCTTTTAACATTAATTTTTATTAAAATTATTAAATAAGAATGATAATTTCTACTGAAAATCATGATGTAAATATAATTTTAAAATAATAAAATTAATAGGGACAAACTCTATAACATAGGTCTTAT
>NW_019665996.1:0-250 GCF_002806865.2 Cucurbita pepo subsp. pepo
ATTTTTTACATACATACACAATTATATAATAAACCCTTCAAACAAAATGGGATTTTGTAAGCCAAACTACTCAATTATATATGATCCATGGTGTTTCTTTTTTATGTGGAAACACACAAAATTGTTTAATGGGTTATAATAAGAAAGAAATGATATTCCCAACAACTATTAAATGTTAATTATGGGTATACTATACCAAACTTTCTATTTCTAGAAACATTCTCTATCAATAACTTATGCATTTTGTCTA
>NW_019665997.1:0-250 GCF_002806865.2 Cucurbita pepo subsp. pepo
AACTCGTGCTCGGAATAGGGAAAACCCTCTCGTTCGCTGTGTTAGATTCATCTTGATGACTTTCATTTTCTAGCTTCTTCAACGAAGATATATCGACGCCACCGAGAGAGTCCACAAATTCTCTGCCTGGGAAGCCTTTGATATCATTCAAGTCCATTCTTACGATTTTCGACGTGCCATCTGTGATACCGAGTTGTTGCAATAAAGGGCTCTTCAATATGTTGATCATGCTCTTACTTCCCATAATTGA
>NW_019665998.1:0-250 GCF_002806865.2 Cucurbita pepo subsp. pepo
ACGCATGTAATATTTATGTTTGGAATCATATTGTTGAATACAAAAACCTTTGTGTTTTCTTGAAACCTTTTTGGGTTAATCTTTTTCAAACCTTGCTTTAGGTTTGATGTTAAAATTGATTCATTGGATTAGTCTTGATCAAACTAATTCTGGAGTGAGTCGTCTTGGAATCTAAGAATGACCATCATAGATTGCAAGTCCGATCTAAAAGTTATTCATCTTCTAACCAGCTCTTGGTTGGAATCAATTC
>NW_019665999.1:0-250 GCF_002806865.2 Cucurbita pepo subsp. pepo
AAGTGGTTACCAAAAAAGTAGGTAGATTCAAATATTTGTACTACACATCTTTATTTATCTAATTTATATCATCAGCTGAGAGCGACGGGTTTTCCTAATTTGGTTTGACTGGAACAACAATTTGATGTGTGAAAATTGGAATTTTTGTGTCACCATATGCTTCTTTTTCTACATTAATTAATGCTCCCATGCCCTTCCTACTTGCTCCCCCGCCTCACCTACGTCATAATTTAGATGCCCTTATATTTAT
>NW_019666000.1:0-250 GCF_002806865.2 Cucurbita pepo subsp. pepo
AAAATACTTATATTATTTCTAAATATCAAAATCAATTTTATTTTTAATTTTTAAACTTAATCATTGTCACGTTATTTTAAGATAATTTTAAATATTGATAAACATATTTTTTAAATGAGATAAAATTCAAATATATATATATATATATTTCATAAACTAATAATTCAATTCAATTTCCATTTATTATACTAAAAATCTAATAATAATATAGGTTTAAAATTTATTTATATTTTAAAAATGAAATACAATA
>NW_019666001.1:0-250 GCF_002806865.2 Cucurbita pepo subsp. pepo
CCATGTTTGTAAGAGGCAAAAGAAAATACCTGCTCAACATCTTTAATTGTCGTGCAGTAAATGATAGTTGAACCACCAGAGGCCAGATATTTAGATATATCGAGCACGAGCTCGTTCAAGAATAATGGACCACGATTAAAGGACTTTACTCCATAAAAAAGGTTAGTCCGATCAAATGAACCAATGGTAACTTGTGGATCTTTCATCTTCAAAGAACTAATGATGTCACTCCGAACCCTGGAACAGTATG
>NW_019666002.1:0-250 GCF_002806865.2 Cucurbita pepo subsp. pepo
ACGATTTCATTAGTTGATTGAATACCTCCGTTTGACCATTTTACAAACACGTCGTTACCAAAGTTTTAGACGGCAATTTTGGAGGGAGTGGCACAGATTTAGTTGACCACTCTCCACCCATTCTTGGGATAAGTTATATTTAAATAGAAAATCTGTTAAAAAAAATTGACAACCTGATTTTAAGCACAGTCAAAATTTCAGCAATTCTTTCTCTTTGTTATTTTACGCGTTTTATTTTCTTCCAACAACT
>NW_019666003.1:0-250 GCF_002806865.2 Cucurbita pepo subsp. pepo
TTCGTAAAGATTCCTAAAAATATATTTGGTCGATTATATTAGGAAGTTAAATCTATTAGAGCTATTTTTAGTAAATTGAAACCATGTATATTTATATACTATTCCTTTGTGTTCATCTTGATCAAGTGTGTGCATCGTTGTGCGATCCTAACAACTAATATCAGAGCTACGCAAAATTTACCTGTGAAGATAGAAAGTTCAAAAATTGTAATTGAGAAGTTCGATGGATCCGATTTCGATTTCTGGAAAA
>NW_019666004.1:0-250 GCF_002806865.2 Cucurbita pepo subsp. pepo
AATTGATTACATTTTAACTTTAGCTTATATTTCTATATGGTCATATTACATTTTAACTTTAGCTTATTTTTCTATATGGTTATATTACGTCGATCACTCTTAAGAATTATGTTTAATTCTACAAACAAAATATTTTCGAGAATCTCATGAACTTCTGTTTTTTTATATATTTATTTTTACAATTATTTTTTTAGTTTTTATTTTTATAATAATTTATCTAAATTCTTCTAGATTTGTAGCAACCCTAACA
>NW_019666005.1:0-250 GCF_002806865.2 Cucurbita pepo subsp. pepo
AGGAGAATTAATGATTGAAGTGAAAGGAGAAGAGTGTGGGGATTTAAATATGATAGGATGTACAAAATGGTTACCATTTATTAATTAAAAGAAATAAAATAAAATAATGAAAATGTTTCACATGCATTGGGTTTGGAGGGCCCAGATTCCCCTTCCTTTTCTGATAGTCATGTCTCCATGCCCTTCACTCTCTTCCAACATGCATTGGCCCCTTCCTTTGACCATTCTCTCTCTCTCTCTCTCTCTCTCT
>NW_019666006.1:0-250 GCF_002806865.2 Cucurbita pepo subsp. pepo
AACCGCATGTCGCATTGCCTCGCCCCAGAAAATCTTCAAGATTTGCATGCTCTTGAGTAAGCTTCTTGTAGTGTACATTATGATGCGATTTTTTCGGTAGACTACACCGTCTTGTTGTAGAGTGCACAGAGTAGTGAGTTGACGTTTGATACCTTCCTCCTCGCAAAAATTTGAGAAGTTCTGGGATAAGAACTCGCCATCTCGGTTAGTGCGCAAGGTTTTCAACTTGTGATCATACCCATTTTCAACG
>NW_019666007.1:0-250 GCF_002806865.2 Cucurbita pepo subsp. pepo
AATTGATTAAAAATAATAATGTAAAAGAAACTAAAAATAACCAAATATTATTAAAAAAAGACTAAACAACAAAATATACTTAAGACATGATTTGAATTTGATCTATATATATAAAAAAGGTATAATTGAAATAACAAATTTAAATTATAAATTATAAATAAATTCAATAGATATCAGTTATCTTCCCACATTAATTATTAAATAAAATAAAAAAATTTTGGTTTAATTATTACAATAAAACACAAAACTT
>NW_019666008.1:0-250 GCF_002806865.2 Cucurbita pepo subsp. pepo
TAAGTTTGGACTGTTACAGACATTCACTGTGACAAGTCATGCTCCCTATTTGTCTTTAATTGCTTCTAAGGCACCTGATGGCCTCAACGTTCCCTTCCACCATCCTTTTCGGCATGACCATGTTAACTACTTGTCTTAAATTGATTATTCACAGATCAACACCGATCCTTTTACAATGAAGTTCCTAAATAAAGAATCGTTCTACGTCAAACACACTTAACCATTATATCTTTATGATTACTCTCGTTCA
>NW_019666009.1:0-250 GCF_002806865.2 Cucurbita pepo subsp. pepo
ATCCTTTATACAAGGGAAACCGTTAGTAGGATACCGTGTTAACGACGCAAGTCATCTCACGAGTTACCTCCACGCTTGTTTTAATAGGAATGTTGTTGCAGCTGCCAAAACGGTCTTGAGAGTTTCGTGAAGAAACGTAAATTCTTCGATCCCTGATAAATGATGTGAATTTATTTTAACCGACCATGCCGAGAATAAGTAACCTTTTTTTTAATATTTATAAATCCATGTTCTATGAACCTCCACCTAC
>NW_019666010.1:0-250 GCF_002806865.2 Cucurbita pepo subsp. pepo
GAAAATAGAAAATAAAAAGGAAAGAAAAACAGAGCTCATGCAAAAACAAGGAGCAAGAAAAGAAAAGAGAAGAAAAATGAAAAGAAAAAACAGAGAAAATGAATTCAAATTATTGAGACAAGTCCGATATGCTTCTATACTAATATGCTTCATAATTTAAATAGTAAATTTAAATTAGTACGGCCCTTCTAAGAGATATGTTGCACATGTATGTTTGTGCTAAGGAAACAATACAAAATTCAAACATAAC
>NW_019666011.1:0-250 GCF_002806865.2 Cucurbita pepo subsp. pepo
AAAAAAGTTGAGTTTTTTTATGGCAAATAAATAAAATAATTGTTTTTCTTAACAATAAATGTAAATCCAAGAAGAGGGTAACAGAGTCACATTAAAATAATTTTTTTCTTTAAAAAAATCCTCCCCCAATGGCACAAATAAATAGGGGATCTCAAACATTAAGAGAAGATGGTAGCCAACACATACTTTATACGAGTTCAAAATCATACAAAAGATGATTATTGTTCTGAAAAAATCTAACCACCTGACA
>NW_019666013.1:0-250 GCF_002806865.2 Cucurbita pepo subsp. pepo
ACATTTAAATACAAATTTAATATAAAAAGCCCATGAAATTAAATATAATCGATTCTTATCAACTAATAAATTTTTTAAACTAATAAAATGAAATAAAAAGTAAACAGAAAAAAAAAAGTAATTTTAAAATTTTAAAAAATGGCTAAATTATAAACCATACCATAGATTTTGTACTTCGTTTCCATTTCGAAAATACATATGAATTTTCAAAAATTCAATAATACCCTCACACTTTAAAAAAAAAAAAAAA
>NW_019666014.1:0-250 GCF_002806865.2 Cucurbita pepo subsp. pepo
AATTTAATATAGTTTACTTATCCAACTTTCAATGTCACCTATCTATCTATATTAATTATTATAATAGAAACATACAAAAATTTCATTTAAAATCTTTCTTGGATGATAATAAATATTAAAACTAATTAATCATAAATTTATATCAATTTATATTAATTCATCAAAATAAAAAAAATTAAAAAAAAAAAACAAAAGAATTTAAACCTCCCTTAAGAATTAGAAACTTTCTCTTATATAATTTATTTCTTTT
>NW_019666015.1:0-250 GCF_002806865.2 Cucurbita pepo subsp. pepo
AGGGCCTCCTCCGCCGCGGCAACGGTGACACATAATCCTAGACCAACCCTGCCGCATATTGCCTTAGTTGAGTACTTAACTTCCATTGATGCAGCCTGCAGCATGCAGGTGTGGCAGATTAAGGCTTTGGGGTTATTAATTAAAGGGAGGCCTACGCCTACCCTCGTACCTCACAACACCCATCTAATAAAATGCAATTCAAATTCCTTTATTTGTATCAAATCACAATATAAGAAGCAGATCTTAAAAC
>NW_019666016.1:0-250 GCF_002806865.2 Cucurbita pepo subsp. pepo
AACTAGATTTCATGTTTTCCTCTTTCGAATGTGACCTTGTAATTCTGCTCCTACTGACATAGTTACGAATTAGCAAGATCTCATGGGGTGGATACATCCAAGGTTTTATATCTAACAATTAGGGTAATTTCATGAAAAGCCCATAACGGTGTCCAAACCCTTGGGTTGACTATTTGAATATTTCAAGATCCAGCTCCCCCAAGTTACGGATGATAAAAGAAGATTCCAGAATGCAGATCATTCATAATTT
>NW_019666017.1:0-250 GCF_002806865.2 Cucurbita pepo subsp. pepo
TACTTAGGTTCGCCACTAATGACCTACTTTTTTACCCGGTTGAAAAAGAATAAAAAAATCATTTTTTTAGACAGTAATAACCATGCTTATAATTTTCCCCAGGAAGAAAGTAATCAAAAAAAGATCAACAGCATCAGACCACTTTACTATACGTTTTTATTGGGTTTTTCATGCTGTCTGCTACTTGGATTGATTGCTATTCTTATCCGCTATCAAATTCTTTAACTACACCAGGTGGCAGTGACTGAAA
>NW_019666018.1:0-250 GCF_002806865.2 Cucurbita pepo subsp. pepo
CTGGTTTGCTTCTATGTTCAATAGAAAGTTGAATAGATGTCCGCATCTTCCTTGCATTGGAAAAGGGTGACACACAGAGGATTGGTTCGATCTACTTCTTTATCTCCGCATGAATCGTATGTTTGTAACAGGGACAGACAAAATTTGCTCAATTCCAATCCACTAGGCTGTGTCGATTCTTTTGTTTGAGTAATCAATCCCTCTAGCTTGCTGGAAATCCCCACCCTTCCTTATTCACACCGTTTCGAAC
>NW_019666019.1:0-250 GCF_002806865.2 Cucurbita pepo subsp. pepo
ATGAGTTTTCATTTTTAATGTTAGCGGGGATAGCTTCGTTGGGAGAGTGTCACTAAAGATCTCAACGTCACGTGTTTGATCCACGTTCACTGCACCTCATTCAAGTTGACAAAGTTGCATAACCTGGCTATTCAATCTAAAATTAGTGATTATTTCTTTTCAAAATCTCAATGAAGTAGTGAAAATATCTTATTAACCGATGAATTTTTATTTTTAATGTTAGCGGGGATAGCTCAGTTTGGAGAGCGTT
>NW_019666020.1:0-250 GCF_002806865.2 Cucurbita pepo subsp. pepo
TTGAAGCTCCGGATTTAAGTTGATTTAAGCGTTTATTGGAAGGTAAGAAAATCCATATTACCGATTCTTTAAATTCGGATATCTTGGTCTATATCACGTAATAAGTTATGAAATATGGCTCGTTAGATTCCTAATAAAGAGATCTATAACGTTGTATAAGAAATCGGGATGAAATTCGGATGGTAGAAGTAAGACATGGCTTAGGGATACAATGGGTATTAATGGAAAAGTGGGAAAAAATTGCAAAAAA
>NW_019666021.1:0-250 GCF_002806865.2 Cucurbita pepo subsp. pepo
TGCTCTACTTTGCTTCCTCTTGATAACAATGTGGTAACGACACAACTACCTCCATTATTCCATTCCCTATTGCGGAAACAGTGAGAAGACATGGTCCTGAAAAAAAACAGAGTCGAGGATGAGAGGAGACTTGCGAATCCAACCATTGTTCAATACTTTAGCTGTATCAATTTCTTTTAAGTTACCGAGTTCACTACGAATTTTATTTTTATACATTACCCACCTATTTTCTCTGTATTTTGCTCTTGTT
>NW_019666022.1:0-250 GCF_002806865.2 Cucurbita pepo subsp. pepo
TTTAGCCGTATTTCGTCTGGTTTCATAGGATCCAAAATACATCCATATCGTCGAGTAGAGTGGTTGTGGTGGTTGAGTGGAGTCAAGTAGAGTGGTTGTTTCAAGTTTAAATTTTCACCTGTCAGTACTGTAGGCGTCAAGGAGAAGTCCAAAGCTACTGGACACTTGAAAGAATAAGGATTAAATTTTGCATTTTCTTTTTGCCCCAGAGGTGTCAAAAAGAGGCAACTAGACAAGCTAAGCTAGCTAG
>NW_019666024.1:0-250 GCF_002806865.2 Cucurbita pepo subsp. pepo
AGCAAATCATGATAGGGAGAGGTAATCATGTACAGTACAACTTACAGTGGGTCCGGATTCAATTAGACACGTGTTGAAATATAATTCGCTGTTTATTTTATGTGATTTTTTTATTACGTAATAATAACAATTTATTTTCTGTTTTTTCTTATAATTATACCTGTCTCTCGTAAGTTCTTTTCAATTAGTTTATATAATCTAATATAAATTTTAAAAATAATATCAAGGTTCTATTTTCTTATATTTATGT
>NW_019666025.1:0-250 GCF_002806865.2 Cucurbita pepo subsp. pepo
TTTTTTTTTTTTTTTTTTTTTTTTTGGTATTTTAGTCGTAAATTGATAACTTACGGTAAATTTTGCTCAATTACTTTTACCGAAATCTCATTTACTCGGTCGTTAAAAGTAAAACCGCGTATGCCATCAAAGTTGGTTCAGGGAGCCACGTGTCGAAATCGCCGTTGGATCAGAGCCGACCATTTCTAGTCAGCAAGGATTTGGTCTCTTAACACGTGGCCGACAAATTCCACGACTTGCCCGTAATGTT
>NW_019666026.1:0-250 GCF_002806865.2 Cucurbita pepo subsp. pepo
TACCTTAGTTCTTTTTTATTTAATTCTGATAGCACGGAAGCCTGTTATAATTTTGCAATCCATTTAAAAAAAAATTAGAATGTTAAAAGGTAATAAAAAATAATCACCCGTGATAACCACATCGGTGAGATTAGTTCCAAAGATGAGGCTGCTGTACCGTCCACCAGGAGCATCTCTTCCCCTCCCATAAGATGGGAGAACTNTTGCACCATTAAATTAAATTATGAGGAACAAATCTAACTCATTTATT
>NW_019666027.1:0-250 GCF_002806865.2 Cucurbita pepo subsp. pepo
AGAAAAAAGATCTACTGTTCTAATTTCATGCTTATCGGATTTTAACTGCTTACTTATGCCTTACCATGACGTTCGTTACTCTACCACTTAGTGAAAAAGGCCTATTTGTTTGATTCAATTTCTGACTGAATAAGCCACTAGCCACGATGAGTTGCGTCTCTATAATTATTAGAAATGAGAAGAATGTACATAAATGGGTCTTNGCTGATTTAAATGGATGAGCCCCACCCTAATTCATTTGATGGAGACA
>NW_019666028.1:0-250 GCF_002806865.2 Cucurbita pepo subsp. pepo
CTTAGTCAACTTATGCCAGTTGGATAAAAAACGTGACAGATTTGCTAATTCATTGAGATTTTAAAAAGTATAATTATACGACCTGAACAAAGTGCGGTGAACGTGGATCGAACACATGACCTTCAAATCTTCAGTCTGACAGTCTCCCAACTGAGCTATCCCCACAATCTTTGGAAATGAAAATTCATCAGTAAAGGTATTTTCNGACAGTCTCCCAACTGAGCTATCCCCACAATCTTTGGAAATGAAA
>NW_019666029.1:0-250 GCF_002806865.2 Cucurbita pepo subsp. pepo
AACATGCTAATTTAATTCATAATCTCTCTGATCACAACATATAATAGAGAAAAGTAACACAGTAACAACACTTTCTTTTAATAGAACATGAAGAACATGAAGAAGGAGAAAAGACAAACACCTTAAAAGTAAGAGCAGAGAATAATGACATTATAGAACACAAAGACAACAAAAATAAAAAATAAACACATTTGGGANCAAAATTGGCGCAATCAAAGTCGTCCTCCATTAAAAATTTGTTGTTCGATTT
>NW_019666030.1:0-250 GCF_002806865.2 Cucurbita pepo subsp. pepo
TATTCAATCGAAGGGTTTTCCCTCCTTGGTTAACTGTGCAGACGCTGCAGAGATCTTGGAAATATCACGTACGAGTTTTTCGAAAGATTTCTAGAACTTCGTACCTTAGTGACTGTGGTCAGTTTTGGCCACCTCATAGCTACTTCAATCTTAGCGGTGTCTACGATGAATAGTCCGCTTGACACCACATAACTTCGAATGTCATCNAGTCCGCTTGACACCACATAACTTCGAATGTCATCTCAGACAG
>NW_019666031.1:0-250 GCF_002806865.2 Cucurbita pepo subsp. pepo
CTCCGATTCCTTCTTTATAGAGGTAAACTCATGAACTACTGCAGGAACCTTCTTTCACTCTTCCACAAGGTCGGTCAAGCTCTGTTAGTGAGGAACAAGGGTTGAACTATCTCTTTTCTTTTCAAACACAGTAACCAAAGCATATGAAATTCATTCTCGTTTACAGTCTTTCTTTGATNCAAGAAGCATTCTCCTTCACTCCTATCCGTAACCTATTCCTTCACCTATTCTATCTAATTCTATGGGTCTC
>NW_019666032.1:0-250 GCF_002806865.2 Cucurbita pepo subsp. pepo
CATGCTAAAACTCTTCAGCGATCTGACAAAAGACTTCAGGATATATACACCAAAAATCTATTGTCTTCCAGCGGTCAGGATATCTGGCTTTCACCCAGGAGACCTGGGTTTGATTCCCGGCAATGGAATGTTATTTTCTTATTTCATTTTATTTTACAGTTTCTATCTTAGACTAAAAAGACTTTTATGAACTTCGTACGTAAGANGTAAGAGTTATGTTATAGATATGTTGTTCAATTTCAAATGGTTA
>NW_019666033.1:0-250 GCF_002806865.2 Cucurbita pepo subsp. pepo
AATCTTATTCCCCTTGTAGTTGATTCCTTATCTTATCATCCAAGTTCTGAAGACAAGAACCCAAAACAATAGTATTAAAACCCCTAGATCAGAACAAAGGTTGAGATCTTAGAATCCATTGACCAAAGTCCGTCTAAGTACACTTACAAACCAAGAAAAATAGTACTTAGCCCCCTAAATTCAGAACTAAGGTTGACATCTCAGNTTGAGTGGCAAGCATGCATGTTTGAGTTAACCAAATTTATCACTT
>NW_019666034.1:0-250 GCF_002806865.2 Cucurbita pepo subsp. pepo
TTGTAAACTCTAATGATCAATTAGCATATATTTTTACCAAGTCGTTAAATGAAGAATTTTTTTGCAAAAAAAGGTTTGAACTTGGTATTATTCGGTGTGATATATCTTGAATTTGAGTTTGGAATTACTCGGTGTGATATATCTTGAATTTTATAATCTTAATTATAGGCATGTTCCTAGGGGAGCATGTCATTCTTTTATTATTCNCTTTTATTTTTCTTTTTATGATGACAAACAAAGGGGGAGAAAA
>NW_019666035.1:0-250 GCF_002806865.2 Cucurbita pepo subsp. pepo
CTTTGTTTACCGTTCAGGGACAGAGTCAATTCATTAGCCTAGTTACCGACTGAAAGAAGAAAGAGGAGCTCAGCCACTTTACTGTGTTTGAAGGGGAAGGAGTTAAAGAAGGTTCATGAGTTTACTGTTCAAGAATAGGAATAGGAAAAGGAGCAGCTTTACAGGGGAGAGAGGAAATAAAGGGAGAAGATCCAGCAGCCAAGGNTGATAGTGTCAACCACTGACCTTACTCTTTGTCTGACTGAATAGG
>NW_019666036.1:0-250 GCF_002806865.2 Cucurbita pepo subsp. pepo
GTGAAAGAAAGAAAGAAAGAAAGTAAGAGAATAAATTAAATAGGGACAAGTGAGTTAAGGAGAAATCATCCTTCTTACAGGCAGGAGAGAGTAAAAGAGGGAAAGGAAAGAAGGCACAGACAGAAGTAATAAATAGTCCGGTGAAGGAGACTGAATAAAAGGAGTGAAAGAGCGAGACCGAGTTCAAGAGTGAANCTTTCCTTACAGTGAAGTCGAATTGATTCTTCGATAGTCTTTCCTGAGAGTGAAG
>NW_019666037.1:0-250 GCF_002806865.2 Cucurbita pepo subsp. pepo
ATAAAATAAAAAATCAAACCAACCTCATACTTTATTATTTAAACTAAAAATCTTTAAACATTTTAAAAAATATTCTTATTCTTTTAAAAGTTTATTTACAGTTAAAAAATATATTTACAGTAACAGTGACACGGTAATTTTCAAAAAACCCCTACATAAACTTTCAAAAATAATATTAATATCTTTAAAAATTTANTTGGGTATTTTTTAGATAAAATATTATATTTTTATTACTTTATTGCAGGTTAAT
>NW_019666038.1:0-250 GCF_002806865.2 Cucurbita pepo subsp. pepo
TAGCAGTCAAGATAAGAGGTCAAAGTGGATTCTTTCTTGCAAAAAATGAAAAGTCAAATTCCGAGAGGATGAGGTTTGGTTGGTCAAGCGGAACATTGACTACAAGGACTCAAGCCTTTTCTAGAAAAAGGTTATACTCATCACCTGAACAGTTGGGGCATTCAACTTTTAGCCTACCCTACTCTTACAAGTGCAAGCGGACACTCNTTAGGAAAGGACTAGGTTGACTCTGTAAAAGAGATGAACAGAT
>NW_019666039.1:0-250 GCF_002806865.2 Cucurbita pepo subsp. pepo
TAGAAAACAACTTATATATGTTAAAACCGAGCGTAACAAAAACTATTTTAAATACCGAGATATTTAAAACAACTGAAACTCAAAATAAACGACAAAAGATTTCTCCTAATACCTATCTTTGGCACTTAAGAATAGGCCACATTAATCTCAATAGAATTGAGAGATTGGTTAAAAGAGGACTTCTAAATGCGTTAGGAGACANCGTTAGGAGACAACTCTTTACCTCCAAGTGAGTCTTGTCTTGAGGGTA
>NW_019666040.1:0-250 GCF_002806865.2 Cucurbita pepo subsp. pepo
ATCCAAATTTGGGGAAGATCCAACGGCTGGGATTTGAGTTTTGTGAGATATTTCTCAGATGGTCCCTGTAGATGCTCTGTTTCTGATCAGAGGGCCATTTTCGTAATTATACATTCTTCCAGGGGTATTTGGGTCATTTCCCGCTTTCCGAATATTTTAATATTATATTTCCCGAAAAATCCNGCAACTAAAAATCCGGGAAGGTCCTAAATAATTAGTAAAATGACATTTTTGCCCTTTTCACTTACTT
>NW_019666041.1:0-250 GCF_002806865.2 Cucurbita pepo subsp. pepo
TACTGTATACGTACCATAAATATTGATATTGTCCACTTTGAACATAAACTCTCATGCCTTGCTATGGGCTTCCCCAAAAGGCCTCACCCCATTGTAACAACCCGAAATTTTTTACTTAATTTAAGGTCACTACTGTATACGTACCATAAACAGTGAATGCGGAAGACTTCATTAAAATTTCATAAAACATAACCAATATCTTAAAANAATATCTTAAAACATAGCCATGGACTTACGCGTTTCGAAAACA
>NW_019666042.1:0-250 GCF_002806865.2 Cucurbita pepo subsp. pepo
TTGACTTCTTCCGGAGATTCTTTCAATTCGATTGTAGAGAGTCTATTCTACCTCATCTAAAATCTCGTCTTTGAATTCTTGAATTTCGTCGTCATTGTTAACGACATTGACAGATGAATCCTGATGTGTTATCCCAGGATTTAGGATTCTATCCAACTTTTCTTCTATTTTGGCCATCGTGGCCTCTTCTTTTGAAATCCTNCGAAATTCTCTTTGTAAATACGTCGAGGTTTGACGGTCTGAGTATTGG
>NW_019666043.1:0-250 GCF_002806865.2 Cucurbita pepo subsp. pepo
AAAGAGAGAATCTGAGATATTTAAATAAGATTTACATATCTCAATCAAATATGTGTCCCAATGGATTGGGATTGACATTTGAATTAATATTAAATATTAATTAAATAGTTTAATTAATCATTTAATATTACTTTAATTTGAAATTAATTATTCCAATTAATTGTTGAATCAAAATGAAGAAAGTCAAAATGTTGACTTTATTTAANTGAGATAGTGGAATTTTGAGGTGTCAAAATTTGGTTTAACCAAA
>NW_019666044.1:0-250 GCF_002806865.2 Cucurbita pepo subsp. pepo
TGTGGGAATTGTCAGCAGATATCAGTCCAATCCGAGACATGTTCATTGGACTGCCGTTAAGAATATCCACAAGTATCTTAGGAGAACGAGGGACTATATGCTAATGTACGGTGCTAAGGATCTGATTCTTACAGGGTACACTGACTCAGATTTTCAGACCGATGTAGATTCGAGGAAATCGACATCAGGATNCACCATTGAGGCTGAGCATGTTGCTACTTGTGAAGCAGCGAAAGAATCTGTATGGCTT
>NW_019666045.1:0-250 GCF_002806865.2 Cucurbita pepo subsp. pepo
CAACCAGTAAACCGAATCCCTCTCATGCTAATGAGAGGGTGAGGCCCCTTGTTCAAGACCTGGAGCTAGTGCTTAAGGGAACTACCTCTCTTCTATCCCTAAAAGTGGGTAGGAGTGAATTCCATCTTGCACCCCACGTCTCCAGCCATTCACCCAGTCTTACCCCTGAAATGGGAGACCTATTGAGTCGGCGAACTAGAGCCACNAGACCTATTGAGTCGGCGAACTAGAGCCACTCTCACCCATGCAA
>NW_019666046.1:0-250 GCF_002806865.2 Cucurbita pepo subsp. pepo
TACCCCTATCCCATCACGAGGGTACGAACGCGTACATCTAAATGGCAGGACAACTATCGTTATGCCCTACATAGCGTTGTCGTGACGGTTTTAGTTTTAACGGGTCCCGGTGGGCCCCCAGAGCATGCCCACCGGCTAGGGACAGTGGCCCAGCGGTGTGCGAACTAGCTGGTGAGCTCATACTCGCACGTATCGGCTACGTNCGGCTACGTGTAGAGTATATGGTACACGTCCACGATTACTTGTTAGG
>NW_019666047.1:0-250 GCF_002806865.2 Cucurbita pepo subsp. pepo
AGCACTCTTCTATTGTTTTTTACACACCGTTTCTTTGAAATACTATTCTAATTGATTATGCCTGATCAATACTCACAAAAATTTCAAAAATGTTGACCCTGACTCGGTTTTTTTAACATGTACTTCAAACGTCACATATTAGGATTTCTGAATTAGGGTTAAATTTTAAGCACTCTTTTATTGTTTTATGCACGCTGTANCGCTGTATTGTAGTAATTCTATTCTAATTCATTATGCCTGATCATTACAC
>NW_019666048.1:0-250 GCF_002806865.2 Cucurbita pepo subsp. pepo
AACAATCTCAAATGTGTATACACTCGAGGATTTTTTTAGGCAACTCTGTTTGCACTCATTTACATAAATGAAGCTCTCAATTTCACCTCTCAAAATTTTGAATAGAGCAAAGATTGAATTTTGAACTCTAGGTCGATTAAAATCTAAATACATGGAAGTAAATAAAAATCAAATTAAAAAAAATNTACATGGAAGTAAATAAAAATCAAATTAAAAAAAATGCAAAGGAAACATATATCCGATCTTGAGC
>NW_019666049.1:0-250 GCF_002806865.2 Cucurbita pepo subsp. pepo
CATTCCCCCACAAAACTTTTAAAAAACGTCGACCGCGACTTGATTTTTTAAGCACGGACTTCATACGTCCCAGATTAGGTTTTTTGAATTAGGGTTAGATTTGAAGCACTCCGTTTTTTCGATCGAAATTCTACTCTAAATCATCAAGACTAATCATTCCCCAAAAAAGTTTCAAGAAACATCGACCGTGANGTTTTAGCACGCACTTTAAACGTCCCAGATTAGGGTTTCTGAATTAGGGTTAGATTTG
>NW_019666050.1:0-249 GCF_002806865.2 Cucurbita pepo subsp. pepo
GATTCGAAAGGAATGGAGTGCTTTTTCATCATTACTACTCGAAATTCTATTTCACTCACATGACCGATAACATCAGCGTCTCACATGGTCAAACACTTTAAATTTTAGTGTTTCACCAACTTATTAAAAACGTAGTGGAAGCTCAAGGATCGGTAGACGGTAGGATTGATCCAATTGTCGCTATCCATAGATGTACTGGAAGCTCATGGATCGATTGGCTCTAGAGTTAATTTAGTTGACCTTGTCCAA
>NW_019666051.1:0-249 GCF_002806865.2 Cucurbita pepo subsp. pepo
CTAGCCTTTAGGGCTTTCAACCATGGGCTCGGCCCAGCCCATGTTAGTCATTTTAATAACGATTCCAATTCAAATTTTGTCCGTATCCAATCAATACTTAAATCTCTATGTTCTAAGCTTTGTTACCAAACTCGAGTCCTAGTTCTAACTCGAGCGTCGAGTTAAACTGACTTGGCAATATATTGTGACCCGACGACGATTTAAATTTTTTTGTATCAACACGAGTTCCCGTGATGTCACTAAATATAC
>NW_019666052.1:0-249 GCF_002806865.2 Cucurbita pepo subsp. pepo
GGATTCTGAGTGTTAGATTCTTAATTTGTTCGTAACTAAACGTATGGAATGTGAATTTAGCCTGCTTCGTTTTCTCGATCTGTCGATTTTTTGATTGGATGATATACTGCAGAGTGCTAGCGTGCCGAATCAGAAAAATCAGTCGCTAATCCAACTGAATGTTGATGCGGAGCCGAAGTTTGTAGACTTCCGTGAAGCGCTGTCTCTCTTGAAAGAAGGTACGACGGTCAAAACTTCTTACTATGTTCC
>NW_019666053.1:0-249 GCF_002806865.2 Cucurbita pepo subsp. pepo
AACATAACCAGTAAGGAAAATAAATTCCTGAAAGAGAACGGAAGTAAAGAAGGATTTGCAGAACAAAGTGAAGTTCACTGAATCACCAAAGGGTCTCCATGTGGGTCCCCCTTTACAAATGGTACTAACCTATCAACTATGGCCAATATGCGTCCCTTTCCTTCCTAGCATACCAAGATCAGATTTGTAAACTGAAACCTTGAGCAATTTGAGCGATTCACCAATGACATCTCCAGAAATGAAAAAAAA
>NW_019666054.1:0-249 GCF_002806865.2 Cucurbita pepo subsp. pepo
TTTTTTGAAGTCTTCGACAGATACTTGAAACAAGATGAATAATTATGAACGAAAAAAGTCGCCCATGCTCAAACTCTTCACATTAGCATAAATTCAGTTAACCACGTCCCTAAAACCTCTTTGAAATTCTTCCCCACACACTAAATCAAACGTTACTCAAAACCAACCTACTCATACAAGTTCAAATCAATTCAAAGGCTCCGATAATACAAAATCCACACCTACATCACCAGATAATTCACAAAACTC
>NW_019666055.1:0-249 GCF_002806865.2 Cucurbita pepo subsp. pepo
AATAGACTCAAACCTTTTGATTTGCATCCGTTATTTTAAATATTATATTTATAATTAATGCTTAAATTTTACAAATATTTCAAGTAAAACATATTTTAAGATTAATATTTTATTAAATGTAACACTAAATTTAATTTTTTTAAAAATAAATTATTGAATGAGACGGTCAAACCTTATTTAGTATCTTATTATTATTATTATTATTATAATAATGTTCTAGACCAATTAATTTTTTTTTAGATATTTAAC
>NW_019666056.1:0-249 GCF_002806865.2 Cucurbita pepo subsp. pepo
ATAATAATAATAATAATAATAATAATAATAATAATAAAAGCAAACTAGTAGAGGTTTTGTTTGATTATTAATAAGATTTGAGTGGGTATTTAAAAATTTAGTTATGGGCTCTTCTTTTGAAACTCACATGGTGACACCCTTACCCACTTGTTCCAAATCTAAATCCTTCTTCACTCACTTTGGTGTACCCTTTTGTCTCCTCCCTTCCTATGGGTATAATCCACTACTCCCTGCCTATATTTTCTTCTT
>NW_019666057.1:0-249 GCF_002806865.2 Cucurbita pepo subsp. pepo
TTATGTTTAGATTATAATAGTTAAGGGTGAAAAAAATAATAATTTTTGTGTTTCATGTTGTTTTCATCTTTAAATTGTTGCTTGTACAAGTGAACCTGTAGACCAAAGAAGAGGGATGTTAATTCCGGAACTGAATATTTTTCGGATTGCAAGCATTTCTATCTTTAGCAGGTCTGCTTCTTGTTTTTTTCATCTTCAAATTGTAGCATGTACAAGTGAAACACTTAGATCAAATATTTCACAATAAAT
>NW_019666058.1:0-249 GCF_002806865.2 Cucurbita pepo subsp. pepo
GCAACTTTCAATTCTTCGTCCAATGTGAATTCAAATCTGGCACCTGAAATAATTACAGGAGAGTAAAGTAAAGGGAAAATCATGAATAAAGTAAACATCATAAAATCAGATGCAAGGTTCATATAACTAATAACACATACAGAAACGTATGGCTCGAAGGACTCGAAGCGGATCATCCATAAATGTAGCTTTCGGAGGTAAAGGAGTCACAATTTTCCCAAACTTCAAATCCGATATGCCTGCAATTCA
>NW_019666059.1:0-249 GCF_002806865.2 Cucurbita pepo subsp. pepo
GAAATAAGTAAATAAAACCAGACAGAAGGTAAGGTAATGTTTTTCTGAGGATTCTCCTCATAATCATAATTTTATTAAACTTCAGATTAAAATATTTGTATTAATCTTAATTAAGCTGAGTTAATTAAACATTACAAGGGTAAAAATGGAAATAAAAAAAATGTCTCAATTTGATAGAAACGGAGAGAGGCTCTGGTGAAGACCAAGGTCCATTCCATTGTAAGCCAAAGGAGCAAACATCCATAGATC
>NW_019666060.1:0-249 GCF_002806865.2 Cucurbita pepo subsp. pepo
AATTGGCTGGAAAATCGCGTCTCAGATCGCCCAATTGTCCGGCGGAAACAGAGAGACGAGGTTCCACATCGTGGTGGAGGTGGATTTCATCCAAAACATCTGGATGGGTCAGGTGGCCGGAGTGTACCAGGGGCAGGGAAACGGCGGCGGACTGGTGGAGGAGACTGTTGTGGTGGATGAGTCGCCGGCGAGGAGGAGGCAGAGGAGAGGAGTGGTGGCGCGTGTTGAAGTGGAGGAAGAGAAGGAATT
>NW_019666061.1:0-249 GCF_002806865.2 Cucurbita pepo subsp. pepo
TATAATTGAGTTATCGAAAAGAAAAGTGCACTTTATTGGTATAAGTAGTAACTCTTTTATTTCAAAATACAAATTCATTATTGAATCACATAAATACCTATAAAAGATAACAACTACGAACTAACATCTTTTCCTTTTTGACACATTAAAGGTGGTGTTAGAATACATTTTTTTTTTCAGCTTATAATGCAATTTTGGTGTTTATATATTGGGTTTTTCTACATATTTCTAAATATTCAATTATAGTTT
>NW_019666062.1:0-249 GCF_002806865.2 Cucurbita pepo subsp. pepo
TATTACAAAATCATTTGTCGCACGATTTAGAATAGTTGACCGACCATATGGGGGTCATGAGCAGCAATGTTTCAACACAAGGGGGAACCGATCGACATGAAAGAACCCAAATGCAGTAAAGTCTTGTTCTCAAACCTTCCTCTTCGTCAACGGTGTAAATCCCATGCATTTTTTTTAGATTTGATATCGAATCGCATACGTTTTAAACTAGAAAATAAAATTTCAAGAATTGAGCATGTGTTAATGTGA
>NW_019666064.1:0-249 GCF_002806865.2 Cucurbita pepo subsp. pepo
GGGTTTGAGGGACCATGGACTTCCAACCCTCTCATCTTCGACAACTCGTATTTCACGTGAGTTAAAACCAGTTTATTTATCAATAGTGCTTGTGAAGAAATGTTGAAAGCTCTAATTCTTTTATGTGAACATGCTTGTTTACGACAGCGAGCTCTTGACCGGGGAGAAAGAAGGTCTTCTGCAGTTGGTATCGGACAAGACACTTCTGTCCGACCCTGTCTTCCGCCCTCTTGTCGAAAAATATGCTGC
>NW_019666065.1:0-249 GCF_002806865.2 Cucurbita pepo subsp. pepo
TAATATCACAAAGGCAGAGAACACCGACCAATTGTACTCCACTCCACTACGTAAGGAGAGTCCGTACCTTAGCCATAGGAGATATGAAGGTGCAAAATCAAACGCCTCCTTCATGTCATAAAATGAATACAACATAAAGTCAGAGCATCTTCTCCATGGTACATCCATTCAACTATTGGAGGGTAAGACGAAGAAACCAGACATAGAACTTATCCAAGAAAGATTGCATATCAACATAAAGTCAGTAAC
>NW_019666066.1:0-249 GCF_002806865.2 Cucurbita pepo subsp. pepo
TGGGAGCTTGGGAAAAGAGTTTGACGAACAAGGCGTCCAAAATGTAACATTGATGAACGCAGTGTTCACTAAATCCGATAATGGTGTGAGGATAAAGACGTGGGCGAGGCCTGGCAATGGCTTCGTGAAACATGTTGTGTTTCAGAACATCGTTATGAACAATGTTAAGAATCCCATCATAATCGATCAAAATTATTGTCCGGACAATGAAGGTTGTCCTGGTCAGGTAACTAAGTTGTTGTCCTTTTA
>NW_019666067.1:0-249 GCF_002806865.2 Cucurbita pepo subsp. pepo
ACATTAAATATAATAATAACCAAAAGACTTGAACCTCACACAAGTAGTAGAAATTAAAGTAAGATGCATGCAACATATCGTTGTCTAAACCAAATTGGGTATCGCTCAAAACAAAAGGGGTATCAAACTTAAATTATGTGTATGTGTAAATTAATATATCTCAAAGCGTGGAAAAGCAACAAAGGTCATTATCTATCATATCAATGACCCAAAAAGAGATTAGTTAAAATAAATGAAGCTTAGAAGGTG
>NW_019666068.1:0-249 GCF_002806865.2 Cucurbita pepo subsp. pepo
GATCCTTTGGTTGCCGAGAAATCTGTCTCTGCCGATGTCGATTCATTAACAGCAATGATGCATAAAAGCAATTCTCTAGCAGACGCAGACGATATGGAAGCTACAGGGTCAGATGATCAAGAAATGAACACTGATAGCACGTGTGATGATTCTGAATCGTCGAGCGCAATGTCGGGAGGTGAGACTGAGACTGATTCAGGACATGAAAACTCGGACTTTGATGAAGCAGAACCAATGGAACAATCAAGA
>NW_019666069.1:0-249 GCF_002806865.2 Cucurbita pepo subsp. pepo
TGGCTTAACAGAAGAACTTTCTAAGTTTCCAAAAATTGAAGGTGGCGGTCCCGCTTATGGGGTCAAATCAATACGAAACTAAAAAAATATATGGAAACAAATTCTTTTTCGAGATTGGAATTCTTAAAAGAGCTATCGTCCCACTAAAAAAAATATTATTGTGATAGGGGAATAGATAAAATTTTTAGAATATTTCAAAATAAGCAAGGAAAAAAATCATTTGTTTTATTCTTCACGTCCCGGATTACG
>NW_019666070.1:0-249 GCF_002806865.2 Cucurbita pepo subsp. pepo
AAAAAAAAAAAAAAAAAAAAAAAAAAAAAAGAGAAGGAATTCTGTTATATCGATCATGTTTATTACAATGTCTGTTGTTTCTCATTATTTACTCTTCACTTTCACAGTGGTGGCCACAACTCATCATACATGTATCGGCTTATTGCTGATTATTATTCAGCTGATGATTTGGTAATTAAAAAAAGGCCTTCTACAGGGAGCTGATTGTTGCCTCTTGTTCATCACATATTTGGTAAGCCCTTTTTTTTT
>NW_019666071.1:0-249 GCF_002806865.2 Cucurbita pepo subsp. pepo
TCATTAAATTCTCAGCCTGATGTTTTGAAGTCATTGTATTCTCCACTTCAGCAATCAAGTTCTTTGGAAGATCTAAGGTCAAATTATTAAGCTTATCATAATACGCTGCTCTTTAGTTTGTAGCTAGAGGCTAGGTGGTCACTGCGTCTAAGAATTTTTTTTTGTTCAAATATATTTTCACAATATTTATTTGATTTTCATCCAATTAATATAAAACTGATATCTACAACTTTTCCACACTTTTTTTTT
>NW_019666072.1:0-249 GCF_002806865.2 Cucurbita pepo subsp. pepo
TAAAACGAAAAAAAGAAAAAAAAGAAAAAGTTATTGCAGAAGCTACATGTTGAAAGGGTGAAGAGTCTCGCTTAAGTGCCTAGATTTGATCAATGGAAGAGTTCAACAAAGTAAGCTGTCCATTTTATAGGTTTTTTACTCATGAAATTTCTCACGTAGAAGGTTAGGTGGCTAAGGCCCGAGGAGATGACTGAAGGATCATGTTATGACGAAGAAGAAAAAAAAAGAGAAAAGAGAGAAGAGGAAGAA
>NW_019666073.1:0-249 GCF_002806865.2 Cucurbita pepo subsp. pepo
TTTGTACCAGAGAGTTCAATCCAGGTTTAGCACATCACTGTCGAACCTCAAATATTAGAACGGTACGAAGAAAACATCGAACTAAAACAAAGCTAATCCATCAGTTTGCTCTAATATAGAAGGTGACAGTGACTATAGTCTTTAACAGAGTAATTCTCGGGAATCGACTGTCGTATGAAGACTTCACAGATCAAATGACTCAATATGAAGAGAAGTTCTCAAGGATAAGCATTGATATTTGAATTGATT
>NW_019666074.1:0-249 GCF_002806865.2 Cucurbita pepo subsp. pepo
TATTCATGATCAATTATTTCCTCCAAGCATATGTTATCAAACAAGCACAATCCAACTACTACATCCAATAATTAATAATAATCATAATAATAATAATTTTGAGAAGAAATTTTATCTTTTACCGATTCCTGTGGGAACTTTTTTAAAGGTTATTTAATTTTATAATTTTGGTTTTTGGTTATATTAATTTAATAATTCCATAACATTTAAATTTTAATGAAATTGACTGTGGTTTAATATTCGTATATG
>NW_019666075.1:0-249 GCF_002806865.2 Cucurbita pepo subsp. pepo
TTTCTTAGGTGTAGTGCAGATTTACACAGTTCTTAAGGTATCTAGACGGTTTAAATCACATCTCATATTTCTATGTTGCTTTGGACTAGATTTTTAAGGCTAATCCAATTGCTAGGAGCACAAAGGTCTCACGATCTTAAGATGCTCGCTCTACTAAAAATATAGTGACCTAGGTCACGTGAAACCAACCTAGCTCTAGTGTCCCATTCTAAACATATTACATTCATGCATGCTTTTCAAGGAGATTAA
>NW_019666076.1:0-249 GCF_002806865.2 Cucurbita pepo subsp. pepo
TGTTTTCATTTAGTGTTTTGTTTTAAGGTATTTTGACCAAAGCTATTTTTGCCTAAGAAGTTTTTGTCAAGGGGAATTTTTTGACTAAGAAGTTTTTTCCTAAGAAGTCAAGTTTCTTCTTTTATCAATTCAATCAACCCAAAATTTTATTTTATTCTCGATATTTAATTAGTTTATATTTTCGTTATTGGTAGGAATTAATTGATAACTTGTATCCTATTTAAACGTTATGAATATCAATGAGAATAC
>NW_019666077.1:0-249 GCF_002806865.2 Cucurbita pepo subsp. pepo
GTTTATGTTCTTTCGAGCATAACTGATCAAGTTATGCATATATATAGGCTCATTCTCCAATGACGGGATGCCAAGACGAGAAAACAAGCAATCAATCAAATAAGAACACCTCTAATGATGTAGCGATGTCGAGAGGACATAAACCATTCCTCCAAGGAAAAAAAACAGGTAGATATTTTCTAGTTTTTCTGACCACATGAAATAGAAGTGTTCGAAGCAAAATGTTGTCGAATTAGACCACGAATTAAA
>NW_019666078.1:0-249 GCF_002806865.2 Cucurbita pepo subsp. pepo
ATTCAAAGTATAATAATAATGGAGATGGATGATTATGACTTTGGTTTTTGATGCACTTCTTTGCATGCTGTTTCCTTCTTTTGCTCCTTTTACAAGCCATTAACATCTTAATGCACAGTTCTTTATATATCAATGTCGGTCACTTTAGACCCTACCAAGATTTGTGTGTATAACCCTAATGGATCATTCTTATTATAATACTAAATGAATGTCACATGCACCACATTAAACCCCTTCAATCAATTTAAA
>NW_019666079.1:0-249 GCF_002806865.2 Cucurbita pepo subsp. pepo
CCAAGGGCAAGGCTGAGGGCAAGGAGAACGCGCGCCAAGGGACAGGCCATGGCAACACTTGCAACAGCACCGCGCGGCGCGCCTCTTAAAAAAAGTGCATATTGGATTCGATTCGATTCAGAACTCAGAACCCTTTTCTTTTCTTTTTTAATTTCATTGATTTGCTATCATCATGTGCTTCTTAATCATTCTTTTAAGATATGGTATTCTTATTTCTTTAAAATATGGTCTGAGCTTAGGCTTAGAGTA
>NW_019666080.1:0-249 GCF_002806865.2 Cucurbita pepo subsp. pepo
GAGGCCACAAGCCATGGATTGTGAAGGAATTTATCCCTCCTACACATTGTCCTGATTGTAAAACACAAAAATTTGAAGGCCACTGCTGGACAAACTAAACGTTGTAAAAAAGCTGTGATTTAGCTATTGGAAGCAAAAATGACACATGGGAAGACTCGTGTGTTTGAGATTGGTATGGTGAAAAGTATTGTGGGAGCTGTTTTTTATGATGGCGTTACTATGCACCTCTATTTATTGTGAAATATTTGA
>NW_019666081.1:0-249 GCF_002806865.2 Cucurbita pepo subsp. pepo
CTGACGATGATACATAACAGATCAAGGTGGACAATATCTATCAGTTACATTAAGAGTATTAACGGATACCATCTCCAAAATTTATAAATATAAATTAAACATGGAAATTTCAAAATTAATATTTTTTAAAACATGATATTCTAATTTATCATTATTTAAATAAATAATAATAATAATAATAAAAAGTGGTAATTAGTTGAATTGTCTTTAACAAATTCGTAATAATAATTTAAAAAAAAAAAAAAAAAA
>NW_019666082.1:0-249 GCF_002806865.2 Cucurbita pepo subsp. pepo
TTTTCTTTTTCATTCTTTATTGGATTTTGTTCCTTTTTTTTTTTTAAATACTAAAAAACCCGAGAGATTTCATGGACGGTATGTTAGTGGTAGAATTCTCTTCTTATTACTGACTCGAGCATAGTTGCATAGATTTTGGTAAAAGGATCGTTTCTTGTTGGCAATAGATCAACGATTATTAGGTATCTCCTACTGACTACCATTACGTTTTTTTTTGGCAACAAGCGTGACAAGTAGGTCTTGCATGTC
>NW_019666083.1:0-249 GCF_002806865.2 Cucurbita pepo subsp. pepo
AATTTAGATGGTGGGTAAATTTGAAATTTTAAAATAATTGTTTGAATAGTATTTATATGTGCTAGCGAGACCGTTGGACTTCGAAGGGGGTGGACACCGGGCGGGGTGTGCCAGTGAGGACGTTGGACACTGAAGGGGGTGGATTATGAGATCCCATATTGATTAGAGAGAGAAACAAGTGCCGACAAGGACTCTGGACCTCGAAAGAGGTGGATTGTGAGATCTCACATCGGTTAGAGAGGGAAACGA
>NW_019666084.1:0-249 GCF_002806865.2 Cucurbita pepo subsp. pepo
GCCCACCCCGTCAAGGCAGCAACCATCACTCCCTAAGTGCCTCAGGGACACCCTCAAGCTTGGCGTCTGCGTCGACTTGCTAGACGATCTAGTGCACTTAATGATCGGCTCACCACCAAAATCCCCATGCTGCACCCTAATCCAAGGCCTTGTTGACCTGGAAGCTGCTATGTGCCTTTGCACTGCGGTGAAGGCTAGAGCCTTGGGTCTCTGGTCGTACGTCGTGTTACGATGGGTTTGGAAATCTTC
>NW_019666085.1:0-249 GCF_002806865.2 Cucurbita pepo subsp. pepo
ATTGGTTCAAAGGGTATCAGGTTGGGCATGCAATAATGTTGAATGGTTGAATGGGAGGAAAGCTGTGGGTTTAGTCAATTTGGTGTGAATTGCTGGCTTCTTGAAATGTTAATATTTTCCAGCCACTATGTTATTACATGTCCTAAGATATTGGGGCTGTTAAATCACGTGCTTTGTATTTTTAAGTTTTAGGTGGTTTAGTCGTTCAATTGTTTGATAAGATTTTGGTAGAATGACTTTTGAAAATTT
>NW_019666086.1:0-249 GCF_002806865.2 Cucurbita pepo subsp. pepo
TCAAATGTGTCACTAACCTATTGGTCACTAAATTTAAAATCACTAAATTTAAAATCTTGGAACATGTAATAGTTCAAGCTCACTGATGTCTAGTTTGCCCTGTTACATATCGTCGTCAGCCTCAAGTTTTCACACTCTTATAAAGAATGTTTTGTTTCTTTCTACAACCGATGTGGGATCTCACAATCCACCCCCTTGGCGTGTTACAGTCCAAGCCTACCGCTAATAGATATTGTCCGTTTTGGCCCG
>NW_019666087.1:0-249 GCF_002806865.2 Cucurbita pepo subsp. pepo
ACCTGATCGATTTCATCCCACCATCTGAATTCAGCCTCCATTTTATTCCGAAGAACGTTATACAGAAGGGTAGGGTAAAACAGGATTCGAGCCCCAGCCCCAACCAACGCTCTTTTGGCATCGACCTTCACAATCTGATCGCTACCCATTCCATTTTCCCGATCATTCCCAGCATCTTCCAATTCCACGATCTTCATCGCAAGAACACCAGAAGAAAATTCTAATATCCAGATGAACAAATCGAAACCC
>NW_019666089.1:0-249 GCF_002806865.2 Cucurbita pepo subsp. pepo
TTTTGTCGGAATGGAAGATTTATAAGAGACAAAAATCCAATTATAAGGTTAAGATTGTAATGTTTGTTCTAAAATATATATATGTTGTCATAGAAGAGTTTGGGATTTTCTTTTTTGGGGGAAACTAATAAAAATGTAAGAAATTAAATTTTGAGAATAAATGTTTATGGGACCATGCAAGTTGACTTGAAATTGCTCAAGTGTAGAAGGAAAATTATATATATATATATATATATATATATATATATA
>NW_019666090.1:0-249 GCF_002806865.2 Cucurbita pepo subsp. pepo
CTGAAAAGTAAAATGATTATAATTAAATGTTTAATACCGTAGATTTAAATAGTTTATGAATTTATTATAAATTATTTTTATTTATTATAAATTTAGAGGTAATTTAAAAAAAAAAATATATTAAACAATAAAAAAGTAATTTTGGAGATTAAACTTCCATTAGTTATATTATACAGAGAAGGGTTTAGATGTATTGAAGTTTAATGGCTTGGTGTGTCGTTTCTCTTTCTTTACCTTCGTCTGCAACTA
>NW_019666092.1:0-249 GCF_002806865.2 Cucurbita pepo subsp. pepo
TTAAAATTAGTATCCTAATGGCCCATTTAACTAATTTTTTTATTAAGCTTAAACAACATTACCTTCATTAATTATGTTTATTTGCTTTCACATATACTTAAAAAATGGGTAGATCATCCCAATGTCCTTAAATTATTTGCTGATGAGTTTCACGATTGTACTTTTTGAATCGTTCGGTGTCATGACTTATACTCGTTCATGACTAGCCTTAAGGAAATAAAAGTCTCATTATGATTTCCCGTCTCGGTA
>NW_019666093.1:0-249 GCF_002806865.2 Cucurbita pepo subsp. pepo
GTAAGATGGTGATCAAGAAGGAAAAGAAGCAATTCATACTTCAGCACATGCTTTTGGCAGAACCAAACGACCAATTCGACCAGCATCACTAGCACTCAACACCTTTTCAAATAGAGGAACAATAGTAGAATTCAAACTTAAAATATGTTAAGGTACATGATTAATTTGAGTAATAGGTAAGAGAAAGCAAAAGAATAAGTGCACAAGCAGACAACATCAAAACAATTAATGAACAACAATAAAACTAAA
>NW_019666094.1:0-249 GCF_002806865.2 Cucurbita pepo subsp. pepo
ACGAGTTTCATAACACTCGAGACATAGAATTGACTCGGTGGTGGTAGAGTCGTGAAAACACGAGTTTCTTCTATGCACGGAACAATATACTACTGTTGAAACATGGAAGAATCGAAATCATAGATCAAAACATTATGTATGGATGGTATGAACTACCTAAACAAGAATTCTTGAATAGCAAACAACCAGAGTTATGACTCATTGAACTGTATCGGACTCGAGAGTTCGTCGGAGTTTCGTTCCCTTGCT
>NW_019666095.1:0-249 GCF_002806865.2 Cucurbita pepo subsp. pepo
AAGGCTAATGGAAAATAGACCTCTACCTATTTCTTCGCGGGAAAAAGTACTCCTAAAAAAATGTGCCCCTTTAGGGTATAGAACCTCCGTCAAGACCACTCACGATCTCCTCACATCAATACAACCCCCTTCTCAAGCAATACACTGCTAAAAAACAACATACACATAGAATTCACAACACTACAAATCACACACATGTACACACTTACAGCCGGAGCTCCTTCGCCCTACGGGTCTCACAGCTTTTGC
>NW_019666097.1:0-249 GCF_002806865.2 Cucurbita pepo subsp. pepo
TATTTATTTATTTATTTATCTATTTATTTATTTATTTATTTTAGATTCCATATTTTTCACAATTATTAAATAAAGTATTTGCATTAAAGGAAACGACGACGTTTTCATGGTGTTTTATTTGGAATAATTCATTAATTAGGCCGAAATTAAAGGACACGTACTTCAAGTGTGCGCCGGGAAAATGTAACGGGCAGCATACGTGGCAGTCACTCGTGTTTTTTTTTTTTTTTTTTTTTTTTTTTTTTTTTT
>NW_019666098.1:0-249 GCF_002806865.2 Cucurbita pepo subsp. pepo
AAAACATAAAGCTGGAATTAAAAGTTAAAATAAAAACAATTACAAATGAAATCCTATTCTAGCCTAAGACTACAAATTTATCTATGCAACTACTTATACACGAGCCGCAATCTTTGATTACGATGTCGTCGTCAAACGTACATGGGCGTCTTGCCTTTACCTAAAAAATAATATGGCACACGACCTGAGTAACACTCAGTAAGTGACCCCACTATAAGTGTCATGCTAATACAATCATGATTTAGAACC
>NW_019666099.1:0-249 GCF_002806865.2 Cucurbita pepo subsp. pepo
GCTGTATACAGACTCTTTCTGCCATCATAAGCTGGTAATCTCTTTCCCAGATCAGATTCTCTGTATAATCTCACCAATTCAGCCATAATGCCTCTGTTCACAGTTCTTGAGGCCACTTCTGGAGTGATTGTAACCTGTAAAACATCATCCCCCAACGGCGGGAAAACAAAACCAAACAAAATCAAGCAGACAAAAAGAACAAATGAAGGCTATTTAAGTTGAGAAAAGGACATCACGAAATGAGAAACT
>NW_019666100.1:0-249 GCF_002806865.2 Cucurbita pepo subsp. pepo
AATATATATTTTATTAAATAACATTTTTCCTTAATTAAAAACAAAATTTTAAATAAATTCACTCCCCAACTCAGACCAATCCAAAAATAAAAAAATTAAAAAAATTACGAACTCAACCTGTTGGATGATGAAAGTTCCACGTCGGAATGATCATGGGTATATAATACAGAAATAGTATCTATATTGGTACGAGACCTTTTGGAAAGATCAAAGCAAAGCCATGAGAGCCTATGCTCAAAGTGGACAATA
>NW_019666101.1:0-249 GCF_002806865.2 Cucurbita pepo subsp. pepo
AAAATTAATTGAAATATTACATGTGGAATGAAGTTAAGTTATAACACAATGAAGATGCTAACGTGGCGACTTGTAATTGGTCAGATTTCTCTCTCTTTCACAGTGTATTATATTTACCAAATTACCCTTTTTAAAATTAGATTATTCCCTACAATTTCTCCTAATTTTCTCTATTAAGGATTCCTTATCCAGCCTCGGTCTTCTACCAAAAACTCCATAATCCTTCACCTGTCTTTAATTCTAGGGTTC
>NW_019666102.1:0-249 GCF_002806865.2 Cucurbita pepo subsp. pepo
ATAAAGTGAGGGTCTTTTTTGCAAATATAGTGGGGGTGGGGGCTAAGTTATTGTTTATGGTAGAGTCAACCACAAAAAGGGAGAAGTTTGATGCGTTGGATAGTTGAAAAGGGTTAGGTAAATTTAAAGGCAGTCACAAGAGAAGCGCGTGATGGGGTTAGAGGGTTAGAGGGTTAGAGGGTTAGGCGGGGCTTCAACTCCATCGAACCCACGCGACCAAACCAAACCAAACCATCGCTCTAAAACCCA
>NW_019666103.1:0-249 GCF_002806865.2 Cucurbita pepo subsp. pepo
TCAGGTGGAAGTAGAGGATGATATTAATTACTTATTTAAACCGCTCCCACTTGTGATATGATCAGGTCCTTCAATATAAATACTATTTTGCCTTGCTACCCCTCCATGATTCCTCTTATTTACTCCTTAAGTCCTCTCATTTCCCCTTATTTACACAATCAGCCTAGGTCAAGAACGATGCAATAATGGGGAAGAAAGGAGGAGGCAGCTGGTTCTTCGCCGTCCGGAAAGCTTTCAAGCCGCCGCCGC
>NW_019666104.1:0-249 GCF_002806865.2 Cucurbita pepo subsp. pepo
ATAGACCTGTCGTCATTTGGAAGAAAACTTAGCATCGATTCTGAAGTACCTGGGAATAAGATACTCTTAAACCAAGTAGCTTTTACTAGATTATAATCCACCGAAACTCTTATTTCCACTTAGACGGTTGTATACCATCATATCAAGTTAAGGTAAAAGGGCAACAAAAATAACGGGGAAAAAAAAGAAAATATCTTTTTCCATTAACATGGATGACAGAATGACGACGATGGACATTGTGCCACAGAA
>NW_019666106.1:0-249 GCF_002806865.2 Cucurbita pepo subsp. pepo
CACTAAATCCTCTTTGCACATGATTCCATATATGGTCCTCGGATATTATGGTTCTCGATAAGAATTACGATGTTTCAAATGTTCCAACTAGACCTATTACACGATTCAAGGCCAAGAAGATTCGACAAGCATTCATTTTTTATCTACAAAATTGGATAGACTTGGTTCAACCATCATTTCATATGTTATAAGCTGATTCGATTGAAGGAGGACCATTTGGAGCTTCAAAAGTGAATATTTGCACGGTTG
>NW_019666107.1:0-249 GCF_002806865.2 Cucurbita pepo subsp. pepo
CAAAGGCGATCATTCATAGAAAGTTTTGTCATTGTTTGGATTTCTTCAATGTCGGAAGGAAGAATTAGTCTATTGACTTGGTGGCAACCAAATGAGATCTTGTGACAATGTGGAGATGGTTCTAAATTGCCAATAAAAATGGAATTTTTTTTTATATAATTTAGTAATTAACTCTCCTTCAAAATATAACCATTTTGAATAAATAAGGATATTAATTTGGTTATTTAATCTATAACCATTTTAATTAAT
>NW_019666108.1:0-249 GCF_002806865.2 Cucurbita pepo subsp. pepo
TTTTTTCTTCTTTAATGTTCATCTCCTTTGGCCATCAACAATTAAATAAATGCCCCATCTACATCACACTTCTCCCACTCTCCATTTTGCTATATTAATATTATTATTTTAATTATTTCCATTCAAATTTCAAATTTTAAATGTATACTTCAGAACAATAAATTTTTATTTTTTTTACAATTTATGACATTGAAAATATTAATATAATTTAAAATTATAAAAAAAAAAAAAAAAAAAAAAAAAAAAAAA
>NW_019666109.1:0-249 GCF_002806865.2 Cucurbita pepo subsp. pepo
CAATAGGCAAGGCCTCGGAGTTGACAGCTTTCATTTTTCCCAGGTCCTTTCCTATGCTGAGTCCCAATCTTTGGGCTTCCTGATCGGCAATGAAGTTATGGGTCGCTCCTGAGTCGATCAGAGTGCTCTTGCTCGGTTGAGAATTTATTGTTGCATCTACGAACATGAGCCCTTTATCTATTATCTCCTTCGGTTCGACTTTCCATTAGAGGGCTGACAAGAATTTAAGTGCGCCCATTCGGGGATTTT
>NW_019666110.1:0-249 GCF_002806865.2 Cucurbita pepo subsp. pepo
ATTTTCGTCTTTAAAAAAAATAATTCATAAAATTCGAATAAAAATAAACACCCGAAGTTCTCGTGACTACACGTTCCAGATCAGATACGGTAAATAGAAAAGAATAGTAGGGCTATTAAGGTAATTTCACCTGATTAATCAGACTACTCCTGGCCTTTCTCCTGTTCGAAGAATCACCGGTGTTGCTATATCTTCATCTAAAGAACACAAAAAGATTTAAAAAAAAAAAAAAAAAAAAAAAAAAAAAAC
>NW_019666111.1:0-249 GCF_002806865.2 Cucurbita pepo subsp. pepo
GAGTCCAAAAAAAATCACACGGTGTGATCATCACGGGTTGAACGGTCAATATTCCTTGTCATTGATGTATCTCTGTAATTTGTTTCTGGAATTTACAGTCGTACCTTTTTCTAGGCTATTGTCAGAAATTAGTCAAACGTTTGCTTGTATCCAAAATATCTTGTGCTGTTCCTTAGTTATTGATAAAAGATGGAACTTGTGCAGCCGAGGCAAGTGCAAATTTTGAAGTTGGCAGCTCTAGAAGCCCAA
>NW_019666112.1:0-249 GCF_002806865.2 Cucurbita pepo subsp. pepo
TGTCACCTTGTCTTGTCTATACGTGAGGGTCACAACCTACTTTATTCATAGTATGATTCGATTCATCCAACCATGCCAACAGTAGAACCACTTATATAGCTGGCCTGAGTCGAAGTTACAAGATAATCCTAAAGCTGGTTCAAAACCGCTCCTTAAATTTCAATTTCACCTATGTAAACCCACGTCATCAAGTTATGGCATGATANTTGTGTCAACTAATTCAACTTTTAGCCAAAAGGTAACTTAGAT
>NW_019666113.1:0-249 GCF_002806865.2 Cucurbita pepo subsp. pepo
ATTTTTTTTTTTTTTTTTTTTTTTTTTTTTTAATGAAATTCATACAGGCTTTTAGGTTGTGGAGTCAACACTGTATATAGGAACGTAGGGTAAGAGAAGAAACAGTTCAGATAACAAGATTGAAAGATTGAAATTTGCATTATGACGCATTAGATTGGAGATTTTCATTCTTATCTTGCACAAATCAATATGATTTCTCTTGGATAATTGTATGCATTGATCAAACTTGTGTTCTGAATTCTGATAGAC
>NW_019666114.1:0-249 GCF_002806865.2 Cucurbita pepo subsp. pepo
CAAGCGTTGTGCCTCTGAGCATGGCATGTACATGCACGGGCACGGCGAGCAGCGACTGATTGTGAGAGTGTACGTCGACAACCTCATAATCACTGGAGGGGAGATGAATATTATTGAAAGATTCAAGACGGAGATGTCAAAGAACTCCAAGATGAGCGATCTCCGTGCTTAGCTGCTACTTGGCATCAAANAGTGCAACAGAGTATTACCGGGATCACCATCTGCCAAAGTGCATACGCGAAGAAGCTG
>NW_019666115.1:0-249 GCF_002806865.2 Cucurbita pepo subsp. pepo
TTTTTTTTTTTTTTTTTTTTTTTTTTTTTTTTTAAAGATGATAGTTACATGAAGTTTGTACAAAACGCCAATACATTACCAACAAGAGAAGAATACGACTACATAATAATAGGGGGAGGAACCGCCGGTTGCCCCTTAGCTGCAACATTATCCTCAAACTTCTCCGTCCTTGTTCTTGAAAGAGGAAGTGACCCCAATGCCTTCCCCTCCGTCCTATCCCAACAAGGCCTTGCCAACACTCTCAACGAC
>NW_019666116.1:0-249 GCF_002806865.2 Cucurbita pepo subsp. pepo
TTAATTGAATGATTACCCGATTAGACGTTCAAACTCTATTAATGCTTGATGCGGGAAGGCCTTTTCTTATGAGTGACTTATTGATTCTTTTCTAAGTTCTAACTATTAGTGTTACTCTACATTATGGGGTAGAGGGGAATGTGNTGGTGGGTATCCATTATTCTTTTGTGATTGTAATACCTTGTTCGCACTATGTATCATTTGATATCGTAATAAATCCATGGAGGGAGGGGAATTTCAAGGATATTT
>NW_019666117.1:0-249 GCF_002806865.2 Cucurbita pepo subsp. pepo
ATCTGATCCTTTCTTGCTTTCATTCTTTTTCTGACTCTCTGATAAAACAGCTAATTAATTCATTTACTAGACTGTAAGGGTTGAACTAACTATTTTCGAGTCTCTTCTCTGTTCTTTCCTGAACCAGATTGAAGGAGGTAAATGGGATAGTAGTCTTTCCTTTCTCCTNTTGAACTTAAGATGAATTAGACTCTCAACCTTATTTGACTGAACTCGGTCTCGTTGCTCCCCTTTATTCTTGCTTGACCT
>NW_019666118.1:0-249 GCF_002806865.2 Cucurbita pepo subsp. pepo
AAAAAAAAAAAAAAAAAAAAAAAAAAAAAAAAAGAGAGAAACTTAGAATGCAAGAGCTTAAAAAGTGATGATACGACGCTTATGATTAAAAATGATAAAATCAATGCTAACTTCCATCAGATTATTGAGAGCAGAACGTAGCAAAAAAGGGACATACACAGTGCATTTATTAATGCATTCACAGTTGAAACAGTTGGCCTCAATTTCGTAGACTTGAGATCCTCATACAGTTCCAACGCCTTCTGCCAG
>NW_019666119.1:0-249 GCF_002806865.2 Cucurbita pepo subsp. pepo
ACCCCAAAACGATAAGGATAAAGAGTAAAAAGAAAAAACTCATGATCCACCAAGAAGTTTTTATGGCATAATTAAGACACTTTATTTCGTTCATTCTCCCCTCTATCATCATTTGAAATACCTAAAACCTAAAGCTTTGGTAAACTTTTAGAATTCATTCTAACAACATTTGAANTTGTTCAGAGTTTAGAATTTATGCTCTTGTTGGGAGTTGAACTCAAGACCTCTCGCTTACAAAACAAGTGCTCT
>NW_019666120.1:0-249 GCF_002806865.2 Cucurbita pepo subsp. pepo
TAAATAAAGCAATACTACTGTAACTTAAAACAGTCCAATGTAAATTCCTAAAAATATCCCATCTCCAACGTACATGTGTTCTCATCTTCAAGCTTGGTCAACCATACATTGTTGCCATGTCTTTACCTGAACAAAATGTAGGGTCTTTACCTCAAAAATGTAGGTAACACGTGGCTACCTGAAAAAAATGTAGGGTCTTTACCTCNAAAAAAGTAGGGTCTTTACCTCACAAATGTAGGTAACACGTGG
>NW_019666121.1:0-249 GCF_002806865.2 Cucurbita pepo subsp. pepo
ATTTCTTTATAAAATTTCAGAATTTTCATTTTCAATGTTATTGGGGATAGCTTAGTTGAGAGACCTTAATATTGAAGATTTGAAGGTCACGTGTTTGACTATAAATACTCTATAAGAATTTCTTTATTTATTTGACTATAAATGCTCTATAAGAATTTCTTTATTTATTTGACTATAAATGNAGAAAATGACTCATTTTAGTGCATGAAACAATAAAATTGATGTTCCGGTAGAATTGTCAATACATTC
>NW_019666122.1:0-249 GCF_002806865.2 Cucurbita pepo subsp. pepo
TATAGTAAACTATGCAAGGTACTAAATATACCATAGGCGTACAAAAATAACTATTTGGGCTCTAGAACGAGGCTGACTATTTATAGTAAACTACTAAATGCTCGGAGGCTTGACTATTTATAGTAAACGATGCAAGGTACTAAATATACAATAGCCGTAGAAAAATATCCGAGCTTGACTATTTATAGTAAACGATGCAAGGNTCCGAGCTTGACTATTTATAGTAAACGATGCAAGGTACTAAATATA
>NW_019666123.1:0-249 GCF_002806865.2 Cucurbita pepo subsp. pepo
ATGACCCTCATCGATGATTTTAGTCGAAAAACATGGACTTACTTCTTGCATGCCAAATCAAAAGCCTTTGATTGCTTAAAAAAAATTTGTGCTACCATGAAGACGGAAACTGGAAGAAGAGTCAAGGCTTTAAGAACTGACAGAGGTGGAGTGTTCTGCTCGAATGAGTTTATCAAATTTTGTGAAGAGAAGGGCATAAGGAGGNATGGTGTGGTCGAAAGGAAAAACAGAACCATTCTCAACATGGTT
>NW_019666124.1:0-249 GCF_002806865.2 Cucurbita pepo subsp. pepo
CATTGGTTAACAAACAAAGAAGAAATTAAGGTGAACTCCCAGCTCTTATTTCTTTTACTCTTGGAAGATAGAAAGATGAAATTCTTTGTGATGTCGTATCAATGCATGCGGGGGACATCTTATTCGGCCGACCTTGGCAATATGATAGAAAGGTAACATTTGATGGTTTGATGAACAAGTATACTTTTACTTTGTGTGGGAANGTCAGACGATGAATTTGATTTGAGGACAAATCCTTTTAAAGAAAGG
>NW_019666125.1:0-249 GCF_002806865.2 Cucurbita pepo subsp. pepo
CCCAAGTCTTTTGTGCCAAATCTCAGTGGTACTAGCTCTTGTTATAAAGGTCATCTGCTCTCTCTACCTCGGATTTAGAGCAAAGCTTTTTCCTTTCATTTTGACATTCAACAAGTCTTTGCCACTACATCTCTAATCAATCACTGCTTATTCGCAAACAACACTTTATAGCCTATATCGAAGTTTAACGGTCCAATTTATNTTTTTTTTCTTTTTTTTTTTAGAGATCTTTTATCTTATAACCATTTT
>NW_019666126.1:0-249 GCF_002806865.2 Cucurbita pepo subsp. pepo
CGGTTAGGATAATTGCCTTCCAAGCAATAGACCCGGGTTCTCCCCCGGCAAACGCATTTCTTTTACAAAATAATTCCTTTTTTCCTCTTTATTTTATTTTATTTTATTTTATTTTATTTTTTTCGTTAAAGCTCGACAAATGCACTACATTATCTTGGCTTCCACCAGCNAGGATAATTGCCTTCCAAGCAATAGATCCGGGTTCTCCCCCGGCAAACGCATTACTTTTACAAAATAATTCCTTTTTTT
>NW_019666127.1:0-249 GCF_002806865.2 Cucurbita pepo subsp. pepo
ATATTGAACTCCAAAGTATTCACGAGCAAAGTAAGTTTGTGAAACTATCTATAAAAGTGTTCAAAAGTGAGTCGTGGACAAGATTTGCCTTAAAATCTAGTTCCAATTAAGGATTTCAATGATGAAGAAGTGCAAGCTATTGNTGGAAGGTTTGCCGTGGAAAATTTCAGAGTGATAGATATAATTTAATTTACAAGCGTGTGGTGAATGTCTTTTCAGTCCCATATAGGCCTTGACCCCAAATTTTAT
>NW_019666128.1:0-249 GCF_002806865.2 Cucurbita pepo subsp. pepo
GGTATTGAAGGAGCAATCCGAATAACGACAAAAAAACGAATGAAAGAAAGAAAATGATTAAGGGCTGATTTAGACGTAGTAACATATGAGAGTTACAAATAATAATCAAGAGGAAAAAAGAAAGACATTTAACATCAATATGCTTTCTTTCTTTCAATGGTTTTTTTTTCTTTTTTTTTTAGGGGCAAAATCTAATCAATTTACCNAAAAAATTGATTTTGAAGATCTTAAAGAAGAATAAAGTGTTGA
>NW_019666129.1:0-249 GCF_002806865.2 Cucurbita pepo subsp. pepo
CTCCATATGAAGTACATTGTGACCAATTAAAATTAGAGAAAGAAAAAAAAAGGTGAGAAAAAAAAAGTGAGAAAAAAAATATATTAGTAGAGAGAAAAAAAAAACAATATTCAGTTCTTGTATAGAAAGAACGAATAGTTTTATTTGAGGACAAATCCTTTTAAAGAAAGGGGGGATGATATGAATCCAACAACTAATCACTTCNTAGTTTTATTTGAGGACAAATCCTTTTAAAGAAAGGGGGGATGA
>NW_019666130.1:0-249 GCF_002806865.2 Cucurbita pepo subsp. pepo
TGGGACGTTCGAATTACGTGCTAAAAAAACCTAGTCACGGTGATATGAACAACGATTTCCATATCACACGGTCGACGTTTTTCGAAACTTTTGTTGGGAATAAAGTGGCCGGATGATTTAGAATCAAATTTGAAAGAAACTGAGTGCATAAAACATTGAAAGAGTGCTTAAANAGAATCAAATTTGAAAGAAACTGAGTGCATAAAACATTGAAAGAGTGCTTAAAATCGAGACCCTAATTCGGAAACC
>NW_019666131.1:0-249 GCF_002806865.2 Cucurbita pepo subsp. pepo
TAAACCAAATTTTGACACCTTAAAATTCCACTAACATGGATGTTTCCATTAAATAAAGTCAACATTTTGACTTTTTTGATTTTAATTCAACAATTAATTTGAATAATGAATTTCAAATAAAAGTAACATTAAATGATTAATTAAACTATTTAATTAATATTTAATATTAATTCAAATGTCAATCCCAATCAACTCCTCCGCATAANTCCGCATAATTGATTAAGATATTTAAATCTTATTTAAATATCT
>NW_019666132.1:0-249 GCF_002806865.2 Cucurbita pepo subsp. pepo
TTAGAATAGAATATCGAAGAAACGGAGTGCTTCAAATCGATTCCTAATTCGGACACCGTAATCTTGGAGGTTTGAAATCCGTGCTAAAAAAACTGAGTCGCGGTTGACGTTTTGAAAAAGTTTCGTGGGGAATGATTAGGTTAGGCTCGATGATTTAGAATAGAATATCGAAGAAACGGAGTGCTTCAAATCGAACCNAAGTCCGTGCTAAACAAACAGAGTCGCGGTTGACGTTTTTAAAAAGTTTTG
>NW_019666133.1:0-248 GCF_002806865.2 Cucurbita pepo subsp. pepo
GTAACATTGGGACCCCAAAGAAGGGGAAAGAGAGAATAAGTGACAAAAGAGAACAGTAAAGGAAAACGGACCCATGGGTGATTTGGTTGATTCAGAATCCATTTGGCTAAGAACACCACAGATGCAGCCACTGCTGATGGCAGAAACTTCAGAAAGCTGTACTCGCCAAGAGTCAATTCTGCTAGATAATTCGTCAAATGCTCGAACTCGTTGTGAGGTTCCTGATAAAAGAGTCAGTTTTGGACTGA
>NW_019666134.1:0-248 GCF_002806865.2 Cucurbita pepo subsp. pepo
TTGTTTAATTTGTGCTTCAAACGCATGGATTCTGTCTCAAAGACATGCAATCAAATTCCTAATGTGAAAGCACAATTAAAGTTCTAGAAGCGTTATTGATCTTTTGTGAGATCTTATATCGGTTGAAGAGAGAGCAACAATACATTTCTTATAAGGGTGTAGAAACCTCTCTCTAGCAGACGCTTTTTAAAACTTTGAGAGGAAACTTATTTGCTAGTGGTGGGCTTGGGCTGTTACAAATGGTATTA
>NW_019666135.1:0-248 GCF_002806865.2 Cucurbita pepo subsp. pepo
ACGAGAGAAGCAAAGAGGTCAACCTCTTTCAAATATAGAACATGGAATCTACGTACAATTGAAAGCTCGAAATCTATTAACGATTTAGAAAATTCAAGAACCAAATCGACACAAATCTCAAATTTACGAGAGTCCAAACTTGTAAGTTTTTGGTCTAAGCTTTCCATACTTTCTCTATCCAGGGGTAATATGAAATTATCTATGGAAAAAAAAAAGGCTATATGATAACACCCTCATATTTCAGAAAA
>NW_019666136.1:0-248 GCF_002806865.2 Cucurbita pepo subsp. pepo
AATTTCCACTTTAGAAACTTTCAATGAGTCATTCACCTATTCGTCACATTTTAAGATCACAAACCATTAATCTCAAAATTGAAAACTTAATGTCAGATGAATTTTTACAAAATTTTGAATATGTTATAAATTTATTAGACACGACTAAATTTATAATTAAATATTTTGTATAAACTATATTTTGTCGTGTTTCAAACGATTTGTAACTCAAATTCCTTCAAAAATATTTTAGTCTGGTATTTTTTTTT
>NW_019666137.1:0-248 GCF_002806865.2 Cucurbita pepo subsp. pepo
GGGCTTGGAGAAGCAGCATTATTAGGAATTATAATAGCTGGTGCTATTCTGGGGCTCTTAGCATTTGGCTTTCTGATACTTGTATGCTGCTCAAGAAGGAAGAGGGAAGCATATTCAGGGGATCTGCAGAAAGGTGGAATGTCGCCGGAGAAGGTGATATCAAGGACTCAAGATGCAAACAACAGATTGGTGTTCTTTGAGGGGTGCCATTATGCTTTTGACTTGGAGGATTTGTTGAGGGCTTCTGC
>NW_019666138.1:0-248 GCF_002806865.2 Cucurbita pepo subsp. pepo
AATTTTAAATATTGTTAATTTCTTTTTAAAGTAGGGTAAGGCGGGGTTATATTATAATCTTATTTATAGGTTGGCTGTGTTGACGTGACCAAAAAAATGTCAACCTACAAATCGAACCAATTTTTTTAGTCTCCAAAAATTCAACCCAACCTAAATCGAAAAAATATCTAACCCAACCCAACTTTTATAATTAGGGTTAGATAGTCTGAGTTGGTCGAGTTATCGGATCATATGAACACCCGTAATAA
>NW_019666139.1:0-248 GCF_002806865.2 Cucurbita pepo subsp. pepo
AGACTGGAAGCTACTTCACCCTCGTTACAAGTTTCACTCAAAAAACTGCGCAAACGCGGTCATGCCGAAAACTCTGAACGAGCACAACTGGATGGAAACAATGCTCCTACAACTATCACTATTGGCCTTCGGCGCAAAAGAAGAGCAGTGCTCAAGGATGTTACTAACATGTCCTGTGAGAGCAATAATCTGGGTTGCTTGCATGCTTCAAAAATTCAGGTGCAAATTTTTCATATTTTAAATTTTGA
>NW_019666140.1:0-248 GCF_002806865.2 Cucurbita pepo subsp. pepo
AGAATTTGTTTTATTCCAATAATTCTCAACAATTCTTGTCTTGTTTTAATTGAGGTTTGACTTTTCTTTGGAGTGCTCGAACAAAGTACACTACTTGTTCCATACTTGAGTCACTTTTGACTGTACTTTCGATTATTTTATATTTAAAGATTCTATTGTCATGACTAACTGGAGGGGACTATGATGTTATGTTAGGAATAAAAAACCGAGGATAATCCTCCACAAATTTGGATTAAATTATGAGGAAT
>NW_019666141.1:0-248 GCF_002806865.2 Cucurbita pepo subsp. pepo
AACTCAAATATTCATTTATTTTAGTTCAGTTTATTAGATCGGCAAATTATAACAAGTTCATTATGTTTGGATTATAATAGTTAAGTGTGAAAAAAACGATAATTTTCTTGTTTCATGTTGTTTTCATTTCAAATTGTAACTTGTACAAGTGGACTAATAGACCAAAGAAGAGGGATGTTAATTTCAGAACTGAATATTCTTCCGATTGCAAGCATTTCCATCTTTAGCAGGTCTGTTTTATGTTATTT
>NW_019666142.1:0-248 GCF_002806865.2 Cucurbita pepo subsp. pepo
TTTCCAAGATTTTTCAAAGCATTTAGAATATGAGTAAATCTAGTAAACATATCACATATATATTCATTTTCATCCCATTTAAATAGTTCATAATTATAAACTAACATGCTAATCTTTCTTTCTTTAACTTGATTTGTTCCCTCAAGAGTTTTTCAAGTTTCATATGCTGAAGAATACTTAGATACTCTATTAAATTCATCCTTACTTAGGGCACAATAAAGACATTTGTAGCACTAGTATTAAAATAA
>NW_019666143.1:0-248 GCF_002806865.2 Cucurbita pepo subsp. pepo
TTATAAAAAGTATTTCGTTCCCCTCTTAAACTGATGTTTGATACATACCAAGGACAAGAAAGGGTCGGGTTGTCCAATCCGATAGAGAATCCCGATGACAGCAATACTTCCATTTTGGCTTTGATGAACTAAATGAGCTTCTAAAGGAAAGGTTTGGCCATTGACGGTGTGCTCCGAAGGGGAGTGCCAATGGCATTGTTTGAAGACATATCGAGTACCATTCACTTCTATATACCCAGCTCCATCGC
>NW_019666144.1:0-248 GCF_002806865.2 Cucurbita pepo subsp. pepo
CCAAGAGTCAAGGCAATACCAGCCCTGCACTAAATTGTTGACCCATGAAACTAATACAGACATAGAGCAGATACCTGATGATTGCCATAAGGGTCAGAGGGATATGAGCTCCTGCTGTATCTCATGTCGGGATGGCCATAAGTTGCAGCATAACCGGGAACTGAATGAAATTGCATTGTAAAGAGAGTCAGTGACAAAAAGAGGATGATGCAGAGGTTACCAAGGATGGAAAACAGGCTTACAAGGAC
>NW_019666145.1:0-248 GCF_002806865.2 Cucurbita pepo subsp. pepo
ACTGTCAATAGATCTTGATGTGAGCTAGCTTATTATCCTAGCCAAGCTGGGATCCCCCTATTGGAAATCTATAATTCGCTTTCTTATCATACGTCGGACTCTGAGCTAGGCCATTTGTGCCCTAGCCCCTCCGACCATAACTACTCTCTCTACTTATTCCAAATCAGATTACATTTGTAGTTATCCCCTAATCATAGCTGACGAGTAAGTTGTCTTCTTACTTAGTGTCACATTCGTACTTTTTCAAC
>NW_019666147.1:0-248 GCF_002806865.2 Cucurbita pepo subsp. pepo
AGCTTAGGAAAGCGTTGGTGTTCTCTGAGTTAAACCTCCGATCAGGTTACAATCAGATCAAGATCAAAAAGGAAGATGTGTTGAAGACAGCCTTCCAAAATTAATATGGTCATTATGAGTTCGTAGTTATGTCATTTGGACTCACTGTTGTGTTCATGGGGTTGATGAATCGAGTGTTTAAGGAGTGTCTAGATACATTTTGCATAGTATTTATAGACGACATCCCGGTGTACTCTAAGATGGACCAA
>NW_019666149.1:0-248 GCF_002806865.2 Cucurbita pepo subsp. pepo
TAAGCTGTTTTAATTCAAGACCTTTGAGCATTTGGATGTATGTATAAACCTTTTGGTGTAAAGCTAATAGATTTGAATATCATTTTTCCATTTTCAGAGTTAACATGATACCAAGAAAGGTTTTAAGATCACTTGAAGTACATCATGCTTGTTGGGAGATAATGTTATCCTAGCTGTTTCATTGACCTTGCGTTCAAGCTGAAACTATTCCGCCATGTCTGATGTTATGCAAGTATTAGTTCCTATAG
>NW_019666150.1:0-248 GCF_002806865.2 Cucurbita pepo subsp. pepo
CCATTTATATTCTAATCATGTTGAGTTTGTCTTCCTAGGTTGGGTAATTATTAGCATGCATGCTTGTCAAGCAATTCCTACAAGTCTTGCTCAAGGGTAAATCCGAATGGTTACTTATTTCATTGATGCGTGTCTTTCGGAGCTTGATTTCCTTTAGAAAAAATGTTTAAAAATTTTGAAAACTTCTTGGTGGAACCTAATTCACATAAAAATTGGGTGAGTATCGAACTTAGGACAAAAAACTAGCA
>NW_019666151.1:0-248 GCF_002806865.2 Cucurbita pepo subsp. pepo
CAGGTGCCAAGTATTTTAAATTTGTAATTGTATTTATTTACTAATATAATATTTAATTAGCAAATTGTGGAATTGGGCTGGACTTTTTCGGTTGGGCTTTGCCAATACCCGGCGGGCCAGTTATTAATATGGGCCTAATCATCCAATTATGGAATTGGGTTGGACTTTTTCGGTTGGGCTTTTCCAAATCCCGACGTCGGCCCAGTAATTAATCTGGGCTGAAGTAGCAAATTGGAATTGGGCTGGAC
>NW_019666152.1:0-248 GCF_002806865.2 Cucurbita pepo subsp. pepo
TAATGCTTTTATAGATAATAGAATTAAAGTGCTCTTCAACGCTTACGAGCAATCGTGGAATTAATATAAAGGCAGGAATATTGTTATGTTAGCCGAAGTCGATTCAGCCAAAGAAAAAAAAAACAGCAAACTTGGTAGATAGGATTCTGAAACGCACAGATATTGCAGTATTTTCCATTATATCAGGCAGAATCACAAACAGGTCCAAATATTGTAGTACTCATCTTTACAACCTTGGTTAATACGAC
>NW_019666153.1:0-248 GCF_002806865.2 Cucurbita pepo subsp. pepo
TGCCATAGGTACGTAATTTAAGCTGCTGGTCAAATGCTGTTTGGCTTGATCTGTCTTGAAAAGCTGTATAAGATGTTTGTCTCTTTTGGTGTTCTATGTAAGATGGTAGAGCAATAGTTCTCTCTATTTATGGTTAATGAGATTGTGTTTGTTATTGCCTGGTTTTGCGTATGGATGTTCTTTCATACAGAAAAGAGATGAAGTTGTCAAGTTTTTTGAAACTTAAGCTGTCTGTGACAAATTAGACA
>NW_019666154.1:0-248 GCF_002806865.2 Cucurbita pepo subsp. pepo
GTATTGGAGCGATACCTCTTCTAGTAAGATGTGGTTCGAGACAAACTGAGACGAAAGTTGGTGCGCATGTGAAAACCGCATAAACGAAGGGTACATTGTACCGATACCATATATGATGAAAGCGATTTAGAGAATACAATGGCTAGTTTAGACTTAAAAAAATTTAAAGTTACTATATATACGGACAAGATATATCTTTCTTTTTTATGGATCAATCATAGAACTCCAAAGTTTAACGTGCTTTGCTT
>NW_019666155.1:0-248 GCF_002806865.2 Cucurbita pepo subsp. pepo
TGAGAAACTTACTCCAATGGGTAATAATGAAAGAAGTTTAGAGAAACTTACTCCACAATTGGTAACAATCAAAGAAGAAATGCAGCTACACAAAACTGGAGAAAGAGTACACCACAAGGATCCGAAAGTTTGATCTATTCTGTATATCCATCCAATTCTTACCCTTTTTTATTGCTTCCTCCCCTATCAAATCTTCTGATCGAAAAGCCTTATAGCATGCATATCTAGTTTCTTTTTAAAGGAATTGC
>NW_019666156.1:0-248 GCF_002806865.2 Cucurbita pepo subsp. pepo
ACCATAAACCCTAAAAAATTCGTAGTTTATATCAACGGTAATGCTAATTTTGTTACGTTAAATATGTTTCAATTAATTTAGCCTCTTATGTTCGATCAAAAATGTGATATCTCACATGGGTTGGGGAGGAGAACGAAACACCCTTCATTATGAGGGTGTAGAAACCTTTCACTAGCCGACGTGTTTTAAAAACCTTAAGAGAAGCCCGAAAGGAAAAACCCAAATCAGAAAAGTACGAAAAAAAAAAA
>NW_019666157.1:0-248 GCF_002806865.2 Cucurbita pepo subsp. pepo
AAATAAAAATATTATAAATTTGGTATGAAAACCTTTCATTAGTAGACATGTTTTAAAATCGTGAGGGTGACGATAATATGTAACTGGTCAAAGTGGACAATATCTGCTAGCAGTTCAAGCGCTTAACTGTTACAAATGATATTAAAGCCATACACGGGACATTGGGGCTCCAAAGGAGTAGATTGTGAGATCTCACGTTGGGTTGAGAGGGGAACAAGGTTACATTTTAAAACCGTGAGGATGACGAC
>NW_019666158.1:0-248 GCF_002806865.2 Cucurbita pepo subsp. pepo
GAAGATCAAAAAGTGGGATGTTATGTCTAAAGGTGCCTTGACTGACGGGCTTGTTCAGTCTACATAACCTGTCTCCACCCCACAGCTTGGTTCATTTCTCTAAACTCAAACTGAGACCGGGAGCAACTCCCTAACCTAATGTGGCACCGGGTTCGGGCCGCAGGGAACGGGTGGGGGGTTCTCTTAAGAAAAAGAAGACAAATAGATTCTAATTCATGTTCATGCTAACAGAAGAGCGAATCCAATAC
>NW_019666159.1:0-248 GCF_002806865.2 Cucurbita pepo subsp. pepo
GATTTGGTCTAACAAATTGGTGTATTCCACTATCTACATTACAAAAAGCTGCTATTGCATTGCTTAGTGGGTCTCAAATTTCTCCTCAACTCAATTTTGGTTTCATTATCGACTCAATTTAAAAAAAATATATATGAATTGAGTTGGTTCGTGAGTGATAAGAATCACGGTGTTCCAAATGGACCTATTGACAGGAAGATTAAAAAAAATGTCGATTCAAATATGTCAACAACAGAATTCAAACCTAC
>NW_019666160.1:0-248 GCF_002806865.2 Cucurbita pepo subsp. pepo
ACATAAGTTGAAGTAAATCTGCATCATGGCTAACAAGGTAACGAAACCTGATTTCACCAACAATGGTTCCGAAGACTTCAGCAGCTTGGCACAGGATTTCACTCCATTGCCGAAGGACATTTTCTCTGCTCGCAATTAGTTCTCCCTTTTCACTTATATCCTCAACAAGAGATCCTATACAAGTAAGATAAGTTTTAGAAAATCATTGAATACAAATAGTTACTACTAGCCAGTTGTGTAAGCAGGGA
>NW_019666161.1:0-248 GCF_002806865.2 Cucurbita pepo subsp. pepo
TTTCTAGCATCATTTAGTGCTTCTCCATAAATTGAGAAAGTGTGGGCTATCCCAAGCTCTAGTTCTCATCCTTGGAACCTACGATGAAGCGACCTATCTTCATCGTCTCTATGTAATCAACTTTGCGCAAACCTAAGGTTATCTTTGTCATTTTTGGATGTCATAGAGGTCTATAGATTCTTATGGGTATATAGGCAGTTTAAAACATATCTCTCGTTTCCAGGATGTTCATGGTTAGGTCCTAGAGC
>NW_019666162.1:0-248 GCF_002806865.2 Cucurbita pepo subsp. pepo
TGACAATTTTCCTAGTGACTCAAGAAAAAACATATGGAAAATATTTCACTCTTAACCGAAAGGGATGTAGAAAAAAATCGGACCCTCAGGTGTTAACTTCAGTAACGGCCCAAGTTCACCGCTAGTAGATATTGTCCTCTTTAGGCTTTCCCTTTTAGGCCTCCCCTCAAGTCGGACTCTCAGGTGTTAACTTCTGTAACGGCCCAAGTCCACTGCTAGAAGATATTGTCCTCTTTGGGCTTTCCCTC
>NW_019666163.1:0-248 GCF_002806865.2 Cucurbita pepo subsp. pepo
CAAAGAGGACAATATTTGCTAGCGGTGGGCTTGGGCTATTAGAAATAGTATTAGAGCTAGAAACTGGGTGGTGTGCCAGCATCTTCGTTGGGCCTCCAAAGGGGGGTGGATTATGAAATCCCACATCAGTGGGAATGAAGCATTCCTTATAAGGGTCTAGAAACTTCTTCCTAATAGACGCGTTTTAAAACCTCGAAGGGAAGCCCCTTGAAGGGAAAGCCAAAAGAGGACAATATCTGCTAGCCGTG
>NW_019666164.1:0-248 GCF_002806865.2 Cucurbita pepo subsp. pepo
TAAAAAAAAGGAGGAATAAACAACATAAAAGCTCCATTACATTTCAGTGAGTTTTTAAAGCGAAAATTTAAAAAAAAAATAATAATAGCTAAAGAGATTCTTGCATATTAAATTCATATCATCGAAATAGTTCCATATAAAATTAAAATAATAAAATAACAAAAACATATTTTTGCATATACTGTATGTTATTTATACTTTTATTCTCTAGGTGGCACGGCCATTCTTTCCCCATTCCTTTTTTTTTT
>NW_019666165.1:0-248 GCF_002806865.2 Cucurbita pepo subsp. pepo
TTACCCTCCAATCATACTTCTTATCAACTTATTATATCACTCATTACCTAACCATCTGACCCACTTCAACATTTCCTAACTTAACCACATCGTTTTATTGACATGATATCCTGATGAAGTTACGAAAACGAGATTTCATGTCGACGATTCTGTTGACATGACTATATTAAGTGCATAACTCTTATATCCATTATTAGGAACAATAGACTTTTATTATGGTATGATATTGTCGATTTTGAGTATAATCG
>NW_019666166.1:0-248 GCF_002806865.2 Cucurbita pepo subsp. pepo
AAAATGTTTTACTCGCACACGCTGTTGGCTCGAAAGACGCCATTGGGGACTGTGTGGTGTGCTGCTCATTTGCAGCACCGTCTCAACAAGAAAGACTACGAGAAGACTAAAATTCCTGTCGTCGTCGGTCAGTATCTGATTGTTCATTTTGAATATCCGATGCTTTTTTTTCTTGTATTTTCCCAGTTCGATCTGAAGTTCTTTGTTTTTTCAATCAAATTGGAGAAAAATTGTTGGGTTTTCCATTT
>NW_019666169.1:0-248 GCF_002806865.2 Cucurbita pepo subsp. pepo
TTGAGTTTTTCTTTGATGTAACCTTAGTTCATACTTGTTTTAGAGTTCATTTGAAAATCCAAGTGATTCATACAAGTATTTCTTAACAAAAAGTCTAAGGTGGCTTACCTCGTTGTCGACGTTCGGGACCTACATTCTTGAGCTTCTAGTGTCCGAATTACCTCAAATTTCCTTCCACAGACTCCTTATTGTGTCTAGCTTCTACATCCATAAAGTTTTTCATGAGAACATGTAATAGCAAAAAAAAA
>NW_019666171.1:0-248 GCF_002806865.2 Cucurbita pepo subsp. pepo
GTTTGGAAATCAAACTGAACTTCCATACGTTTCAGTATCCTCAGCTGCGATGAATGACCTCGGATGAAGTATCCTAATTCTTTAAAAAACAAATTACAAAAGAACAAACAGACCTTAAACCCCATAAATTCAGAAATTGTAGTTCCGCGAGCCAAAGACAGGCGAAAATCACGCATAAAAAACAGAAAGCCAAAGTGACAAGCTAAACCAGCCTCCCATTACGCAGAGTGAACTAAAAACAAAGTCAA
>NW_019666172.1:0-248 GCF_002806865.2 Cucurbita pepo subsp. pepo
AACAACTTTAATCTCTAAAAATGGAAAGTAGTGGGCAAAAACTTGGGCACAAGAGTGGGCCAAAATGGCCTGCAAAAATTATTCTATTCCATTCAACGGGAGCCTTTAATTCATATTTTTCAAAAGTAAAAAAAAAAAACAACTCACGAAATCTAAGGAAAACGTAGTTTTTATTTTGATGCCTTCAAATAGCATGAAAGATAGTCAAGGGAAGGTGTTAGGAAATAGTCTAGAAGTAAACTAATACT
>NW_019666173.1:0-248 GCF_002806865.2 Cucurbita pepo subsp. pepo
CCCAAGAGAAATAAAATCCTTAATTTAGTACATGGTAGCAAGGATGGACATGAGAATGAGTTATTCTCATAGAGAAAGAGATTTAACGTTAAGTTATATCTCATATCCTCTCCTAACAAATTATTTAGTTTTATTTAGTATAATTTAGAAATATACGTCCATCAATACCAAAAAAATAAAATAAAATAAAATAAAATAAAATAAAATAGAATAGATTAAATTAGCCACTAACATAATTAAAAAAAAAA
>NW_019666174.1:0-248 GCF_002806865.2 Cucurbita pepo subsp. pepo
CCTTATAAGGAATGTTTCGTTCCACTCTCCAACCGATGTGGGATCAATCAACTCTCCTTGGGGCCCCACGTCCTCGCTGGCATACCACTCGGTGTTTGCCTCTGGATACTATTTGTAACAACTCAAGCCCACCGCTAACAGATATTGTTCGCTTTGGCCTGTTACGTATCGTCGTCAGCCTCACAGTCTTAATATGCGTCTCCCAAAGAGAGGTTTCCACACCCTTATAAGTAATGCTTTGTTCCCCT
>NW_019666175.1:0-248 GCF_002806865.2 Cucurbita pepo subsp. pepo
GATCGGAGTTTTATGAGTCCGTTATCCGTTCCGTCGCCGGCAACGATGAACTTAGCCACGGCTCTGGCGGCGGAGCGTCGTTTAAGAGCGTCACCGCGTGGAGCGGAGGTGGGATTTGTGGAATCTAGTAACAACGATTTTGATTCACTGGGCGGAATGATGGTAACGGAGACGCCGTTGAAGGTGTCGCTTATACGGCTGCTGAAAGAAACAGACGGTAGCGATGGCGGTCGTGGGAGTTTGGGAGT
>NW_019666176.1:0-248 GCF_002806865.2 Cucurbita pepo subsp. pepo
TAAAGGAGTGAATTCCATATGTTTCCAACTCCCTGTTTGGTAAAGTCCCCAAAATGGTAGGCCAGGCATATTGAATCACCTAAAAAAGTCATTCTCATGGAGTGTATTCAATATGTTCCCAACTCCCTATTTGGTCGTCCCCAAAATGGGCATATTGAATCAGCTAAAAAAGCCATTCTCACCCATACAAATTAAAGGAGTGAATTCCATATGTTTCCAACTCCCTGTTTGGTCAAGTCCCCAAAATG
>NW_019666177.1:0-248 GCF_002806865.2 Cucurbita pepo subsp. pepo
AGATTCCATTCCACAACCATTAAACTAGAGCACGGTTGCTTTGTTGCTAATTTTGTAAACGTTAGAAGTAAAAAATAAAATTAGAATGTTAATGTTAGACGAAAACTAAGCGATCATGTATGACAGTGTCTAAGATTCTATAATGATGTTTAAACGCTTGATTTTTCATCTCACATTCTTTGTCAAAGCTAATATTGTCACTTTTGGAAGATTAGGAACGAGTTTTAGAATTTTAACCCAAATAAAAA
>NW_019666178.1:0-248 GCF_002806865.2 Cucurbita pepo subsp. pepo
CAGCCTAAATGACCTTGGCTTCAATGGAAAATGGTAGACGTTGTAAGAGGAATAAACAATGTGTGGTAGAATATTTGAACATCTGACCTCTTAATTGAATTTATGTTGTGTGAGTACCTACATCGATTGCAGATAGAACGAAACATTCTTTATAAGAATATGAAAATTTCTCCTTAATAGACGCGTTTTAATATTGTGAAGCTGACGATGATACATAACGGGGCAAAGCGGACAATATCTGCTAGTAG
>NW_019666179.1:0-248 GCF_002806865.2 Cucurbita pepo subsp. pepo
CACGTGTGAACATCAAATATAATCATGTCAATAATAAGACCAATTACTTGATTAGATTAGGCTAGTGTCACCAATTTGTCATTAATGAATTTCGATTTTGTCCTTTTCATTCAAGTCAACTGATGTAACCCATGACATCAATTTCAAGTTAAATTCTCTATATGTATTTAGAAAGTCTTAGTTATATGTATTTATTATAATATTATTTTAATCTGAACCATTTAAAACTGTTTAACACTTTCCAAATA
>NW_019666180.1:0-248 GCF_002806865.2 Cucurbita pepo subsp. pepo
GACATAGCATGAAGGAGAGGGAAAAGTATTGCTTTTAATCGTTATTTTGGGCCCTCAGTCAAAAAGAAAAGAACATTAAGCACACATGCTTCAATTTTGAATAAATTTAAAATTCAACTAAACATCGTTCTCGAATCGTAAAAAGAGAAGATACACCACACTAAATATTGAAGGCTTTTACTAAAACAAAACTTAAGAACTGGCTACCAGCTCAAGCCTACCAATAGCAGATATTATCCTCTTTGGGC
>NW_019666181.1:0-248 GCF_002806865.2 Cucurbita pepo subsp. pepo
AATAAAAATGGGTCGGAAGTAATTACATATATTTTTAAAATGGTTCAATAATATCTTAAATTTTTAAAAAAAAAATTGAAAAGTTTTAAAGCGCACACATATTTTGTATAAATTGCGAAACGAGGCATAACAAAAAGGCCAAAAAGTTTGTTTAATTATAATAGTGGCCCAGGTTGGTTTTGTTCTTAAGCAGCCTTAGTTTGAACCAAAATTGGACGAAATTCAACTAACCACATACAAACCCTAAA
>NW_019666182.1:0-248 GCF_002806865.2 Cucurbita pepo subsp. pepo
AGGGCGGCCATACAGCCACTCCCCACCCTGCTAAGAAACCTCTGAAAACCCCAGCCAAAGCAGCCACTCCAAAATCCGGTGGCCAGTTCTCTTGCAAATCATGCGACAGGTTTCTTTGTTCTCTCTATATATACATTTTACTCATCATCATTGGAAGCGACCCGACGATGCTAATGTCATGTCCTCTGTTGTTCGTTTAGGTCCTTCGGTTCGGACGGTGCCCTTCAGTCGCACGGTAAAGCAAAGCA
>NW_019666183.1:0-248 GCF_002806865.2 Cucurbita pepo subsp. pepo
ACATTTTATAAACTCGACATTTTTTTTACCTTCATCGTAATATGATCATATTACCTACTTGTCTTGATAACCCTAAACCCTAAAATTAAGCGTGTTTTGCTTATAACAATTTTATGTTAGGAGATCTCGTACTCATTTTTCTAGGATGAATGAAAAGGAAGCGGAGCTGTTATTGGCTTAAAATCACTTCTCACGAGACTAAAGTAAATTGAGTATAATTCAACCAGTTAAAACATGATTTTCGACTC
>NW_019666185.1:0-248 GCF_002806865.2 Cucurbita pepo subsp. pepo
TGGAGATGTACTCAAATTCCTCTGTTTTTTTTTTTTTTTAAAATATAAAAATTAAGCCAACATAGATTTTACTCTATTCAGTTACAAAATTTGAAAAATAATAAATGTTTAATTATAATGTGTTTTTTTTTATAATTATTATTGTATTGAATTATAAAATAATAATAGAAAATGTTTGGTTGTGTCTGGAAAGACGAAAACCAGCACGAGAGACAGAGAGAGAAAGGGTGAAAATGGACCTGAGTTTC
>NW_019666186.1:0-248 GCF_002806865.2 Cucurbita pepo subsp. pepo
CGGGTACATGGAAGTGATCAGTTGTTGGATTCATATCAGTTGGTCGAGCGTTAACATGCATGAACCCTATGAGATCTATACTAAGGTCGCGCCTCGAGGTCTTTAAGATATGGTGACGATGATTAGAGACTAGCAACAACGACTAACAAGGAGACTTAGAGAACTTAAGAATATTCCAAAGACTGGAGCTAGATAGGACCAAGAACCAAGAGAAAGTAGAATGAGCAAACCTAGGGTGTAGCCTAGGA
>NW_019666187.1:0-248 GCF_002806865.2 Cucurbita pepo subsp. pepo
AAAGATATCCCATTGTGCTTGGTTTTGGGGAGTGAAGGGAGTGGTCTATCTGAGAAATGTTGGCAGGTTTGTGAGCTTTTGAGCATTCCAATGGCGGGTGGTTTCGAGTCCCTCAACGTCTCAGTTGCAGGAGGAATTTTCTTGTACATGCTGCAGGCTGTAAACGATAGACATATTTGATGTTTTCAAGATCAGACTTCTTCACAAATCATTTTGAACTATTTACAAAACATAGTACTCGAGAAACT
>NW_019666188.1:0-248 GCF_002806865.2 Cucurbita pepo subsp. pepo
AAACGTCTCATTCACTAAACTTATTCTTTTGACTCATCATTTCTTCTTTTTTATGATTCAAAAAGTTACCCACAAAAGAATATAACACAATTCTCGAACATAATTTCAATAGTGTACCAATTTGATCATAGTTCAACTGTATTATAGTATTGCATTGATTAATATTATATTTTGAATCATATTTTATTAAAAAATAGATCTGAAAATTGAAAATAAATAAAAGAATTGATGGAGGGTTTGGGCCCAAA
>NW_019666189.1:0-248 GCF_002806865.2 Cucurbita pepo subsp. pepo
GTCAAAGGACTTAGCGAAGTTCTCAGTCGATGAGCTCGTCGATTCTCTCAGTCAATGCACCATGTACGTACAGAATCGATGTCCACGTGCAAAGTTAGATGATCAAACACCACAAGAGGCTTGGAGCGGACAAAAGCCTACAATCTCTCATCTCAAAGTATTCGGTAGTGTGGCTTATGCTAATGTACGGATCNATACGGATCAACAAAGAATGAAGCTTGAAGACAAAAGCAAAAGGTATATCTTTA
>NW_019666190.1:0-248 GCF_002806865.2 Cucurbita pepo subsp. pepo
GAACAAGAGATCTAATTCTGAATAATTAGAGAAAGGAAAAGAAAATTTGATTCTTACTGATTTCTTACAACATATATGAGAAGAGATCTGAAATATTACTTACCTTAATAACAAAGCAAGATCTCTCTCTCCAAAAATTAAATCTCCAGCTCTCCTTATAAATCTGGTTGTTGGTATTTTTTTTTTCTTCTTTAGTTGTAGGANTTTTGGATGGATTTTGAGTTGGTTGAGGAGAGATAGCATGCATC
>NW_019666191.1:0-248 GCF_002806865.2 Cucurbita pepo subsp. pepo
AAAAAAAAAAAAAAAAAAAACATAATTATAGGTTAAATTACAAAATTAACCTTTTAATAGTTTTTTATTTTTTATTTTTACGATATAAAATTCAAATTTATATTTAATAGATCAATACATTCTCAATTTTTTTTTTCTTAAATTTGTTAGACATAAATTATAAATTTAAAAATATGAAAATCTATTAAATACTTTTTGAAAGCTCATAGACAACAAAAAAAAAAAAAAAAAAAAAAAAAAAAAAAAAA
>NW_019666192.1:0-248 GCF_002806865.2 Cucurbita pepo subsp. pepo
GCTTTGCTGAGCTTATACACCATATGTTCACTTCCCCTTTTAATTCTCCAGGTAAAAAGAGCTGATTTTACATATAACTGATAAAGCTTCCAGCCTTTCTGAGCTCCAAAATCTATGATCATCCTCATAGTATCCATTCTAGCNCCAAAATCTATGATCATCCTCATAGTATCCATTCTAGCTATCGGCGCAAACACTTCAGTGTATTCAATTTCTTGCTCTTGTGTGTATCCTTTTACCGCCAATCT
>NW_019666193.1:0-248 GCF_002806865.2 Cucurbita pepo subsp. pepo
GTTTATAGAGGGAGCGAATCGACTACACAGAACAATCAAGCTCGAATTTCCCTCTGTAAAGGAAGAACGTGGACAGATGGAACCAAAGAGGAGCTCTCCCTGCTTAGCGCAGGCTACATTGTACCCCTAGATCATGAAGAAGGTGTCCCCTACACCGGACCGGAATCTCCCGATTGGGAACCACAAACAAAAGTGATTATCANGCTAATACGAGTTTATTACCTGACTATACAATCTAAAAACATAAC
>NW_019666194.1:0-248 GCF_002806865.2 Cucurbita pepo subsp. pepo
ATGCTTCAAAAGAAATATAAGGCTTCAATTATTAAAAATGAATCTTTATTAAATGAAATTTTTTGCTTTTAAGAGAATAATCATAATGTTGTAAAATTTGATATACTGTATGAAAAGCATGTAAATGATTGTGATGAGAAAACTGCATTACTTGATAAAATTAAGTTTTTTGAGCATGNTTTGAGCATGATTGTTATGAAAAAGATAAGCATGATTGTTATGAAAAAGATAAGTTAATTAAATTACTC
>NW_019666195.1:0-248 GCF_002806865.2 Cucurbita pepo subsp. pepo
CTTTGCATAGCGCTGCCGGGACGGTTACTAATTCTAGCGGGAGTTCGGCCTCAGGGGCTCCCGGAGTATGCCCACCGGATAAGGAAAGTGGCCCAGTGGTGTGCGAACTAGCTGGTGAGCTCATACTCGCACGTATGGGCTGTGTGTAGAGTTGGTACACGTCAAAAATTACCTGTTAGGACANACATAGGGAAAACGGAATGAAATATAGGTCTCATCATCTCATTGCATGTGATTGTTACATTTAA
>NW_019666196.1:0-248 GCF_002806865.2 Cucurbita pepo subsp. pepo
TCCACAAAGTTGAAGCTCACATTATCCTAATCGTCCTATGTACAACTCAAAGTATTGTTACCGAAGTGGGAAGGGTAATGGAGGGTCGGAAGAAATCGTACAGCCTGCTTTTAGGCTGGAGAGTAACCCTAGTAATACTTGTGTGCCATGAAAATCTATTAGGTTCTNAATACTTGTGTGCCATGAAAATCTATTAGGTTCTTAGGTATGTCTAGGCAGTTTTGATCTCATCATTCAACCTAAAGTGC
>NW_019666197.1:0-248 GCF_002806865.2 Cucurbita pepo subsp. pepo
CGACCAACCGCCTGTGGATTATCCTCGTGTTGATCAGAATTTTCTTCCTCATATTGATCGGTATATTAGGCAGGTAGTTGAATCCCCTCTCGAGCTTTATTTTGAATCTCCAATCTGCCTATTCGATTAGTCAACTCTTCCATTCCTCGAATTTGTCTTTCCATAATTCATTGTTGTGCTTCTTTCAATCGTGCATCANTTCGTCTCGATTGCTACAAATGAAAGTTAAAAGAAAAAAAAGGACCAAA
>NW_019666198.1:0-248 GCF_002806865.2 Cucurbita pepo subsp. pepo
TTGAAAATTGATTTTCAAGAAAATAAGCACGATTGTGAGCAGTTTTGTAGTTGATGGGGTCAAAACTTTTCGAATACCCCAAATACCACAACCAGGCTTTGATACCACTTGTACAAAAATGATACAACCTTCAAAGCTCTGATACCTTTGTTATGCGCCGAAATGCTACAACCACAAAACTATGATATCNTATCAAATGTACTCACGACACCAACTAGTGAAATTTAAACAAAAAGACAGATTTATGT
>NW_019666199.1:0-248 GCF_002806865.2 Cucurbita pepo subsp. pepo
AAGTGAGCTTCAAGAACATCAGAGGAAGTTGTGCAACTCCAATAGCAATCAAACTTATTTGCAACCGTCACTTACCATGTGACGAAGTAAAAGTCGGTGACATTGACCTCACTTACAATGGAATACAAGGTCCTATTACATCTCAATGCACGAATGTGAGACCCATCANTACGAATGTGAGACCCATCATTTCAGGAAAACAAAACCCTAAAATCTGTTCATCTCCTTATGTTGTCCCATGAATTGTT
>NW_019666200.1:0-248 GCF_002806865.2 Cucurbita pepo subsp. pepo
CCTGTCTGTGGGTAAAGCAATTCCATTGCCGGACCCTGAACGTCGTAAACTCGGTTTCATGTCTTCGCCCCTTCACCTCTACAACTGTCTGTCTCCTTTTATTTTCTGATATTCCCTTTGCTACTGAACCTGACGAGAATGAAAGAATCAATGAATTAGCAGCTTGACTTACAGGAGAGGAAATCAAAGAGAAAGNTTTTCTTGAATTGTAAACACTCAACGAAAGACTAAACGAAAGAAACGAATCA
>NW_019666201.1:0-248 GCF_002806865.2 Cucurbita pepo subsp. pepo
ATTTACTACATCAAATCTTGGTTTAATTCTTCAACCTATTCTAATGGCCTTCCGAATTTCTTGTCGAGGGTTTAACACACGTCTAGTTAGATGGAGGTTTCCATACTGTTATAAAGAATGTTTTGTTTTCCCTGTCCAATCAAGGTGGAATCTTATTTATCTTTAGAGCAAAATAATAATAAATTAAATAAATTAAATTAAANGAAGCAAGTTAAATTTTGGGCAAATGACTATCATTTTTTAAGAAA
>NW_019666202.1:0-248 GCF_002806865.2 Cucurbita pepo subsp. pepo
CTATAAGAATTTCTTTATTTATTTGACTATAAATGCTCTATTAAGACATTTAGGAAAATGACTTATTTTAGTGCATGGAACAATAAAATTGATGTTCCGGTAGAATTGTCAATACATTCTACTTTCAATGTTGCTAAGTGGAGTCCTTTTGATATAGGTGATGATTTTTCTGATTCGATGACGAATCTAGAAGAGGGGNCGAATCTAGAAGAGGGGGATGATGATAAGAATCACGATGTACATTCTAC
>NW_019666203.1:0-248 GCF_002806865.2 Cucurbita pepo subsp. pepo
TATTGGATGTATCATCGTTATTTCATTTTGTTATTATATCTATTTGATTAATTCTGAAATTATTTAGAAGAGCATTATCATTATAGTCTTAATTGCCTTAATTTTTGTTTTTCTTCTTTTTTTCATGGTATATTAAGATGGTAAGTATAAATGCCCATACTAAATAAAAGATTAAGACATAGGAGCATTCCGAGAATTGAACTGNGGGGACCTTTCGCACCCTAAGCGAGAATCATACCACTAGACCA
>NW_019666204.1:0-248 GCF_002806865.2 Cucurbita pepo subsp. pepo
CTTTTCTAGTCCTCCTGGGATAGTTTTGAAAGGACTAGCTTCGACCTTTTCTCCGTAATAATTGTCAAATTCGATTTTTTCCAACGGAGGATGTTTTGAATATACTTCGCTTCTTCTGGTAGTCTTCCAGCTTCTTTGAGTCGAAGTGCATATTTGCAAAATATTTTCTTCAAACCATTCGAAGAATGATATGTTTTCTNGCTATGATTTCCATATGAGAATACCATTGAGCTCTTAATTCACTTTGC
>NW_019666205.1:0-248 GCF_002806865.2 Cucurbita pepo subsp. pepo
GAACACAAGATTGACTTCATTCCAGGCGCGCCCATTCCAAATCGACCAGCTTATAGGACTAATCCAAACGAGGTTGAAGAGATACAAAGGCAAGTAAGTGAACTCCTTGCTAAAGGGTATGTACGTGAAAGTTTGAGTCCTTGTTCTGTTCCAGTTATTCTTGTACCTAAGAAAGNATATGTGTGTTGATTGTAGGGCTATAAACACGATCACTATAAAGTATAGGCATCCAATTCCTAGATTAGATG
>NW_019666206.1:0-248 GCF_002806865.2 Cucurbita pepo subsp. pepo
ACAAAATGATTCACGTGACCTAGGCGAGCGTGCCATAAATCATATGAAACACGTAAAGATTTGTTTCTAATGACTAAAATAAAAGTAGATGATAAGATAAGGAATCATTACAAGGGGAGTAAGATTCGGATTACCTTGTTGATCGAATATCTCAAGGCAAGAATATTGTTTGAGATTCGAATCACTCCACAAGCAAGATCGATNGAAAAATATCTCACGCAAGAAGCTTATTGATGTTAAATGCCTTT
>NW_019666207.1:0-248 GCF_002806865.2 Cucurbita pepo subsp. pepo
AACCCTAATTTGGAAACCCTAATGTGGGACGTTTGATGTCCTTGCTAAAAAAAACAGAGTCTCGGTCGACGTTTTCTAAAAGATTTGTGGGGAATTATTAGATTAGTCTTGACTATTTAGAATAGAATTTCGAAGAAACTGATTGCTTTGAATCGAACCCTAATTCGGAATCCCTTATTTGGTTTGTTTGAAGTACGCGCTAAANTGATTGCTTTGAATCGAACCCTAATTCGGAATCCCTTATTTGG
>NW_019666208.1:0-248 GCF_002806865.2 Cucurbita pepo subsp. pepo
CATATTGCATCACAATGTATCATATCATAAACAAGTTATAACGTAAACATTTCATAGTCATATCATTCTCTAATTTATCATAGCCTTAACGTTCTTGTACCTATCACAGACATATCATTACGTGAACGTACCTGAGTCGTATCATCACAAGAACTTAACCTAACGCTATCGTTCTATCAATCTATCACAAACCTATCCCTNGAGTCGTATCATCACAAGAACTTAACCTAACGCTATCGTTCTATCAA
>NW_019666209.1:0-248 GCF_002806865.2 Cucurbita pepo subsp. pepo
GTTTACAGGAATAGCTGAGACATCTAACATGCAGCCACAGGTAACATGCCTCGGCCAATCATCACCGCGACATCTGCCCTTTCACAATTTGTCAATATCTCTATCAACCGGCTCTTCATAAACTTAACGTTGTAGGATGAGGCTGACTTNCATAAACTTAACGTTGTAGGATGAGGTTGACTTCAGGTCTTGCGACGCGCTTCTAGATGATCTCAGTATTGAGGAGTCTTTTCCAACCTACTAGGAGC
>NW_019666210.1:0-248 GCF_002806865.2 Cucurbita pepo subsp. pepo
GAATCATTCAAGCTCGACATGATCAATCTTGCTTGTGGAGCTTGTGGATTGCTCGACATGATAAGATAATGAATCAATACAAGGGGAATACGATTCAGATTACCCTGTTGATCGAATATCTCAAGGCAAGAACATTGTTTGAGAAACGAATAGACAAGCAAGATCGATCATGTTTAGCTTGAATGATTCTTGTTGATNAACGAATAGACAAGCAAGATCGATCATGTTTAGCTTGAATGATTCTTGTT
>NW_019666211.1:0-247 GCF_002806865.2 Cucurbita pepo subsp. pepo
AATTTTACTTCTATTAAAAACAAAAATTTGAATAAATGATCCAAATATCTCAAACAAACTCAAACCAAAAAATCGTTTAGTTGAGTTGGACTCGCTATTTAATTGTAACACCCCGAGCCCAACAGGTACAATTCGCTCCATCTTTGTGACTAGCACCTTCCTAACCATTGTGAGTTTCTAGATTTTATTGGAGGATTTAGAGTGTAATTTTTAAATTGGTGCAGAAGAAAGAAATGCTCGGGATGCA
>NW_019666212.1:0-247 GCF_002806865.2 Cucurbita pepo subsp. pepo
CATCGATTGGGGAGAAGAGCGAAGCATTCTTTATAAGGGCATGGAAATCTCTCCCTAGCACACACGTTTTTAAAACCTTTAGGGGAAGCCTTTAAGGCAAACCCCAAAGAAGACAATACCTACTAACGGTAGGCTTGGGCAGTTACATATGTTATCAGAGCTAGACGTCTATAGATGTGCCAGCAAGGTGGCTGCCCTCAAAGGGCATAGAAACGAGGCGGTGTGCAAGCGAGGAGACTGAACCACG
>NW_019666213.1:0-247 GCF_002806865.2 Cucurbita pepo subsp. pepo
TAAACAAGTTTCCAATCAGTTCGTTGAGGATCTTCTAACTGTCCTTCAATGCCAAACATGCGGGCAAGATCATGTCTAAGCTCATCATATCCTTTGTAACGAGTGACATCGATGCACCTACCCACTGATCCACGCTTTTGAACCTTCAGAATTAACAGTTTTAGATGCTTGAAAGTATAGTTTCAGTCAGAGTTCAAAACATCTCAAACAATTACAGAAGCTTGAAGCTCGAATCCAAGCTTTACTA
>NW_019666214.1:0-247 GCF_002806865.2 Cucurbita pepo subsp. pepo
GCTTCCTGTCTTATTGATCAATCTCCAGTGGCGAACTTCATAAGAGTGATGGACTTCAACATCCAGAGGAATGCTGCGAAATTATCGTGGCGTTGGAATTAATTCGAGGGTAAACTATATTGGTGTAGTGCCGGTGTCACCATGAATGATCCTTCTACTTTCTAATTCAATGGTTTAAGATGCCCAAAATTATACCCAGTTTGATTGTTTCATTAGTATACATGTAACTTATATTTGGCCACTTTTG
>NW_019666215.1:0-247 GCF_002806865.2 Cucurbita pepo subsp. pepo
CAGCAGCAGCAGAAGCATCATCTTCGACGTTGTCTTCTAATCTACCCCATCTGCCTCCAAGTGCCATTGCCATCATCTCATATATCTTGTTTCCTAATTCAGCTGGACTATCAGGCTGTATGAAGAAGAGCAGTGAGAGAACAATGTAAGACATCAATCAAAATCATGAACTCCTGGAAAATAATCAAACATTGATTGAACTTTCTCTTACAGAGAATCCACTGGATATCAATGCTGTCTCGTATAA
>NW_019666216.1:0-247 GCF_002806865.2 Cucurbita pepo subsp. pepo
ATTGCCTGTCATGAAATCCCTTCAAGATCTCCTCAACGCTCACTACCTTGGACGAGTGAAACTCACCACATTAGTTGGTTTCAAATCATTGGCTGTCACAAACCCTCCATCCAGCGGTGCGTTCTACCCGACTATTGTTGAGAACATGAGAGGAATTCTCAAGTTCTTAGGACGACAAGGGTCTCCTTTGATGGTTAGCCTAAATATGTATAATTGATATGTTTATGGTGGTAATGTAAGCTTGGGT
>NW_019666217.1:0-247 GCF_002806865.2 Cucurbita pepo subsp. pepo
CCGTGTGTAGAATATAACCCACTTTAAGACACCTTAAAAAGGAAACGAGGGTCTACATAAATAGATAACATGAGGTGTAACGTCCAAAAATTTTGTACTTAATTTAAGGTCGCCACTGTATACGTATCATGAACATTGAATGTGGAAATACTTCATTTAACTTTCATAAAACATCACCTTCATCTTAAAACACAAACATGGACTTGCGTGTTTTGAAAACACCTTTAAAACGATACAACAAAAGACT
>NW_019666218.1:0-247 GCF_002806865.2 Cucurbita pepo subsp. pepo
CATCACTTTTATAATTATTGGTCTATATTTGTTGTACATTGATGACTTCACTGTAAATCTCGAGCTCAAATTTCTGATTGCTCGTCTTTCCTAGTACATTTTGTGCAAAATGACTCGGTCAAAAAATTGATCATTGTATATCACTATTGGAAGAAACAAGTTCTTCGAGGTTCTTCATTAAATATGTACCTTCATGCATGGCCCACAGAACTGCAATTTGATTAGCTAATAGTCTTCCTACATGTGA
>NW_019666219.1:0-247 GCF_002806865.2 Cucurbita pepo subsp. pepo
AAAATATAACACCCTAGTTTTTTAGTGGGTTAGTCAAACTCGACCTACTCCACTCCCTAAGCGCCTCTTGAGAATTTGAATACACCTTTCTTGACTCTTTCCTCGAATAAGAGCGCTACACAACACTTTTTAAGAGAGCAAACTCAACAATTTCCACTGTTCAGGATCAAAATAGTACGAGTAAACTCAATCATTTCCACTGCTCAGGATCAAACCAGTACAAGTATTTGAATTTTGTAATAACACA
>NW_019666220.1:0-247 GCF_002806865.2 Cucurbita pepo subsp. pepo
TAAACACAGTGAAGTCTTTCATCTCTTAATTCGTGTTCTACCCACTCAAGATTCAGTGGAATGGCTCCCATTCGTAACTTATTCTTCATCTTTCTTCTTCCTATTTGCCTGTTTGTAACCCTTTCCTCGGCTGCAGATCCGTTTGCTTTCTTTAATTTTGAAGTCTCCTACATCACTGCTTCTCCTCTGGGTGTTCCTCAACAGGTTTGTTTTCTTTGGATCTTGTTTCCCTCTTCCATTTTTTTTC
>NW_019666221.1:0-247 GCF_002806865.2 Cucurbita pepo subsp. pepo
ATCCCTCCCTTCATGGGGCCTCTTGCATTGTCATGCTGCACCCTAAAACCAACAAAGGATGCTAATGTGCCATCATCCTTTGGTATGGTACACTCGACCTGTCATATTCAGAAGGCTGATTCAAGTTACAAATGTGTATTCGAAAGATGCATCATTTTGAGCTGTTGGATTATTATATGTCTGTTTCTGATACTATCTAGTCAATTAAACAAACTGCCACAGGAGGAACCGAACCTTGATTTCTCTA
>NW_019666222.1:0-247 GCF_002806865.2 Cucurbita pepo subsp. pepo
AATAATAATAATAAAACTCCATTTCATCATCAATCACCAAAAATCAATGAAAAGTTGAGAAGAAAGCAAATAAGAAGAAATCATTCCAATCTATATCCATATTGTCTAACCCAATGGCATCTTTATTGATATTAACTTGAAAATCAATGCCCATGTTGAACAAGTAATGGCTTCGCAAATAAGAACTCTCCTCCACTCATTACATTCCAACAATGAACAGAAAAGGAGCTTTCAAGCTTTTTTTTTT
>NW_019666223.1:0-247 GCF_002806865.2 Cucurbita pepo subsp. pepo
GATTATCGTCTATAATATGTCAATAATCTATGGAAATTGTGCTTGTATGAATGTGAACATATGATTCCATCACGGATCAAGCTCATGTAATGTAACAGCATTGTATTTTCTACTCTGAATTTTTCTCACCATGCATCGTCTATTGACGAAAAGGCTTTGAATGCTAATCTTGAAAGATCAGTTGCATTGCCTGCATTAAATTTTCAAGTAACGATTTCAAGTTTGCCAAAAGGTGTAAAAAGTGAAA
>NW_019666224.1:0-247 GCF_002806865.2 Cucurbita pepo subsp. pepo
ACACAGACGAAAAGGAATGATGTGGTTGACTCTTCTTTTTCTAGTATGAGGGGATGTGGTAGCCATAACGAGAAAAACAAAGCTCTTGGGCCTGGTCGTAGACATGGATGTGGACGTGGTAGCAGAGGAGGCTGTGACGATAGCTCACAAACCCACGATAATTCCAACCGTGAGAAGGACAATAGTATGATCAAGTGTTACTCTCATGGAAAATATGGGCACTATGCAGTAGAGTGCCGCAAGAAGA
>NW_019666225.1:0-247 GCF_002806865.2 Cucurbita pepo subsp. pepo
AGAATAAGAAAGTGTTCAATCGTCTACAACATGACATCAAAAACACGTTTTGTACGAGGAAAACGAAACCGTAGATATACTTACGTGTATACGATACACTGCAATCCAAAGATGGAACATACTGGATCAGGTAGCAGAAACGATTTAAGAAAGATTCAATTATGGTCAGTTCATAATTCATTTACAAAGTAAACACACTTACAGAATCCAATAAATGCCAACAAGAGCATAACAGCAGCAATAACAA
>NW_019666226.1:0-247 GCF_002806865.2 Cucurbita pepo subsp. pepo
GCGAAGGGTGAGGATGTGGTGGTGAAAGTGGCCCCTGGAACAGTGATAAGAGACGCATTTAGCCAAGAGATTCTGTTGGAATTGTTACATCCGGGGCAGCGGGCTCTGTTGCTGCGCGGTGGAAGAGGTGGAAGAGGCAATGCATCATTCAAATCCGGGTCAAATAAGGTTCCGAAGATTTCAGAAAATGGAGAAGAGGGTTCAGAAATGTGAGTTTTTATGTTCTTCCTTTTTTGTATGATTTTTT
>NW_019666227.1:0-247 GCF_002806865.2 Cucurbita pepo subsp. pepo
GATATGCGCAGTATATATATATTTCGATGAATGACATACTTTATATGCTTGATGAACTTTATGGCAATATGATGAATCTGACGATTGTGTTACGTTTACCTTAACATGATGATGTTTTCCATATTGAGCATGCTATATGATGATAAGTTTCATATTGCATCATGTGGTTAGATCTACATAAGACACAACCCTAACAGCATGAAAATGATATTAATATAAATATGTTTTGAATAAACTTAAATGAAAA
>NW_019666228.1:0-247 GCF_002806865.2 Cucurbita pepo subsp. pepo
ATACTCGTCATGAGCTTACCTGTAATAAAAAGAAAGGTGACATATAGAAAGAAAAAGACGGAATATGAACGGTTTACCCCATCGGCATAAACGTCGGTGAGACGAAAACCCCCTTTCTTCAGGTGTATAAAGGTAGTGCAACGCCATGGAAGAGAGGACTAATGAGCCATGAAATACCTTGATGCACACGATCGATTACCACTGAAACAGTGTTGTAGCGTTGTCGGCCAAAAGGATGGACTAGTTG
>NW_019666229.1:0-247 GCF_002806865.2 Cucurbita pepo subsp. pepo
TCATTCTCGAGGATACGAACGTCCAGTGCTTTTCGGCTCTTTTTTTTTTGAAGCTAAGGTTGCAACACTCTAGTATTTAGTAAATTCTTTGACTAAGGCCTTTAATTGGTTTAATGCAACCTCTTAGCAACTTAAACCTTTAAATTGATTTATGGAGAAAATTTGAAAGAAAACACGGGAATAAAACATAAAATAATTGCAAGTGGAGTTGGAAGGTAAAAGCATTGAAGGACAATTTTGAACTAAA
>NW_019666230.1:0-247 GCF_002806865.2 Cucurbita pepo subsp. pepo
GATAAATCACATTGCATTCTAGCAATTTAAAGGGTAGAGATTGGGCTCATTTGTGGGGTGAGGCACTTTTGGTTGCAGTATCAAAAAGTACTGATCTGCTTAAAATTTGATGGCAAAACATTGGACAATCTCAGCACCCAAGGGGCCCTATTCATCTGATGACATGATAACTTACACCATGTGAGTGAAAAAAGAGACAATTATAGTTGTGTAATTAACTTCCTTAGGATGCTTTCACTATATGCTC
>NW_019666231.1:0-247 GCF_002806865.2 Cucurbita pepo subsp. pepo
AAAAAAAAAACAGAAAAACGTAGAATTTGCCAAATTGGAAACTCTCTTCGTTGGGCGGCAGCAGCTTGGTGACTCAGCATCCAATTTCCACGTGGGTTTGTTGTAAAAAATAAAAATCGCTGAATAATCAAAGAAGGTAATTAAGCTTGGAGTGTTTGACCCAATTTCTACCATAATACATGACAAATTTTACCGAGATAAAAGTTAAAATAAGAGGAGTCAACAAAAAAAAAAAAAAAAAAAAAAC
>NW_019666232.1:0-247 GCF_002806865.2 Cucurbita pepo subsp. pepo
AAAAAATTGTAAATTTATTATCATTTAGCCTCTTAGCCTCTAAACTTTGACAACTAAGTCTATAGTTTTCAGTATTTAATAATTACAAATTGAGTCTAAACATAAATTAAAATTATATCTAATAAATTAATTATTTAAAATTTTAAAAATTTAGAATACACTGAATTAAAAGTTTAAAAATATATGATACGTTATCCAAAATTTAATAATAAAATATACACAAACTTCAAAGTTCAGACGCTAAACT
>NW_019666233.1:0-247 GCF_002806865.2 Cucurbita pepo subsp. pepo
AGAGAGCAAAACCATTGGAAATTAAGCAAAAAAGAAAGCCATATGAACAGAAAATGTTGTTTGATGAGCTATAATTACCATATATTCCAGCAGGAACTGCAGAGTTGTGCCCAACATGAGTCGAAATCAAGTAATTATCAGCAATGAACAATAGGCGTTAGGTAAACTTTTCATTCAACAAAATGGATACAAACGGGTAGAAACATCCGAATCTAATCATTCAAAGCTTCAAAATCAGTGGTAATTC
>NW_019666234.1:0-247 GCF_002806865.2 Cucurbita pepo subsp. pepo
ACAAAAACAGAACCTTAGAGACCTTCTAGATTCATCCTTGAAAACCTTATGGACACAGGAAATAACCAATACGTATGACAATATAGCAGGAATTCATGTGATTTATTAGACCTATAAAGCTACATTAATCAGACAACGGTGCTCCAACTAGCAACAACAAAACAAATGAGAAATAACAAAGATCGGGAGCCTAGGTATTAAGTGAAATCATACCCATTCCCAGTTCTCCCCTTCCATCACCACTGAA
>NW_019666235.1:0-247 GCF_002806865.2 Cucurbita pepo subsp. pepo
TCATGGAGGAGGGAGGAAAGACATGAAGAAGGAAAAAGGGATCAAAAGTCGACGGCTGTGAGCTCTTTAGAAGAGAGAAAAAAGTTTCAAAAAATTCACATACAATCGTGTGGAGAATAAAGGATCCATCAGGGTCGGGTCAGATTCTTGTAAACCATGATTACAACCCCCGGCACAAATTAAGAAAAACCCAAGGATCGACCCATGACTAGTGCGAAGCCCAGTAGTTACAAACAAGGCCCTTACG
>NW_019666236.1:0-247 GCF_002806865.2 Cucurbita pepo subsp. pepo
CTAACAGAAGCTTAGATTATATAATCTTTTGATGAACAACACAATTTTAACGGTCCAAGTCCAAGCCCAAGCCCACGGTCAGTAGATATTGTTCTTTTCAGCTTTCTCTTTTGAGTTTTCCCTTAAGGTTTTTAAAACACGTCGGCTGAAGAGATTTTCACACCCTTGTAAGGAAAGTTTCATTCTCCTCCCCAACTGATGTGGGCTCTCACAATCCACCCCCTTTGGGGCCCAACGTCCTCGCTGA
>NW_019666237.1:0-247 GCF_002806865.2 Cucurbita pepo subsp. pepo
TATTTATAGTAAAGATCTGATAGAGATATATATACTAAAAGCTACTAGCAAGCTACTAATATTTATATACGGTAGGCGTAGGAGGCTGCTACTAATATTTATATACGGTAGGCGTAGGAGGCTGACTATTTATAGTAAAAATTTGATCGATATATATATATTAAATATTTACATACAGTAGGCGTGGAAAAACTAAGAGGCTATTTAATATTTATATATAGTAGGCGTGGAAAAACTAAGAGGCTAT
>NW_019666238.1:0-247 GCF_002806865.2 Cucurbita pepo subsp. pepo
ACACGACTCTACACAATGATATGATATTGTTGAACATAACCTTTCATGGCTTTGTTTTGGACTTTCCCAAAAGGTCGGGTATAAATGAACATAATATTATTTGATTATAAACTCAGAATCATTCTCTAGATTAGCGAGGTAAGACTTTCATTCAACGAACATAATATTAATGGTAAGAATATTTTTTAACTTCTTAAGATATTGAAGAATATTAACAATTTTTTTTTTAATTCAAAGTTTTTTTTTT
>NW_019666239.1:0-247 GCF_002806865.2 Cucurbita pepo subsp. pepo
AAAAAAAAAAAAAAAAAAAAAAACAAACAAACAAACATGGCATTCTACTGCAATTCCTACTGAGGCTCAGTGGTCCGTCAACTCGGTTCAGTTTTAACCGAGCATCTTTGCTCAACGAATCGACGATACAAAGGGCATCGAAGGAATGAGAAAATACAGAAAGGCAAAGAGCAAAAATGAGAAGCAGTGACCGTCAGAGAAGAAAAAACATGAATAAAAAATGCAAGAAGATGAAAGAATGGAGCTG
>NW_019666240.1:0-247 GCF_002806865.2 Cucurbita pepo subsp. pepo
AAAAAAAAAAAAAAAAAAAACAAAAAACAAAACAAAACAGATTCCCTATGCGCTTTGAATCAAACAAATTCACCACATACAGTACACAAGTTCGGATAATCAAAATTATCTCCTCCGGATCACGATTCCCTTTACCCGAGCAACCAAACAGATTATAAATTTCAGCGAATCCTTAATCAACGAATACAGAACACAAGACCGCCACATTTCGCCTCAAACCAACATGGATGAGACAACGAACAAGACA
>NW_019666241.1:0-247 GCF_002806865.2 Cucurbita pepo subsp. pepo
AAAATAAAATAAAAAAAATAAAAAATATATATAAAATAATATATTTTGGAGATAATTGTTATAAAAATAACATATGTATTAAATTATTTAGTAATTAAACAATGTCTGGAAATGGGGATATTGTATGAGGAGCATATCAAATCATTACTGATCGATAAATATTAAACTAAAGATTTAAATATGTAAATAAATTAATCTAAAAAATGTTATATTATCTTCTGTATTTATCTTTAAAAAAAAAAAAAAA
>NW_019666243.1:0-247 GCF_002806865.2 Cucurbita pepo subsp. pepo
TCTCCAATTGTGAGATCGACAATAGCATCTCAAATTCCAGACTTCTCCAACGAAACACCTCCGAATCTGAGGACCGATCGGTCGAGTTCGGTGACGAGAGGGCGGCAGGTAGGAACTGAGCAGAAACCAGAAGCGATCAACATCAACTCCAGAAGGCAATCGTGCTCGCCAAGTGTGACGAGGGGGCGCAAAGTGGAGGTGAAACAAGAGATTAACAGGGGCGGAAACTTGAGTAATGATCAGAGAA
>NW_019666244.1:0-247 GCF_002806865.2 Cucurbita pepo subsp. pepo
TAAGCTAAGCACACTTAATTTTGAAGTTCCATGCTTTCTTAGCATCATATCCTTAAGGATCACTCTCATTCATATATGGTATTGATTCATTCATATATCTCTCATTTACTCGAGTGTCACACTTGTGTTTGATAGAACTCTAAAGTTTATTTTTATAAAAGAAAAAGGTAAAAAAAAAGCAAATTGTCATCGAACGTAGTCTATATTTTTGGATTTTTAAAATTTAGCTTGAATTTTGAAAAACGCT
>NW_019666245.1:0-247 GCF_002806865.2 Cucurbita pepo subsp. pepo
GGGATCAGTAATCTTAGGATATCTGAAAGAATTTGTTCTTATAATAAATCTCCAATATACGTTTGAACTGCCGCCATTTTCTTTAAACAGTATTTTGTTATACGGGTCATCTTGATTGAGTTTATATTTTTACGCATTCTTGTTAAATTAGCATTGGAGGATCGAACTTCTTACAAGAAGGATAGGGATGCGGGATCTGGAATTAGTGATATCATGTAATTATTTGATTTCTTGAAATATTCTGTTC
>NW_019666246.1:0-247 GCF_002806865.2 Cucurbita pepo subsp. pepo
TTTTTAAAACGCGTCTGCTAGGGAAAGATTTTCACACCCTTCTGAGGGATGTTTCTTTCTCCTCTCTAATCAATATGAGATCTCGCAATCCACCCCCTTGGGACCCAGTGTCCTCGTTGGCACACCGCTCGGCATCTGGCTCTGATACCATTTGCAACAACCTAAACTCATCGCTAGCAGATATTGTCCTCTTTGAGTTTTTCCTCTCGGGTTTCCCATCAAGGTTTTTAAAACGTGTATGCTAGAG
>NW_019666247.1:0-247 GCF_002806865.2 Cucurbita pepo subsp. pepo
ATGATCTACTGCGTTTAAGTTGTGCGATGAAGTGTGGAGTGGTGAGAGCTGCGATCCACATAATAAAGAGCATAGAACTAAAGAGGAATGTGGGCGAAATCTGAGCCAGGATTGTATACAGCTGGTGGGAATCTCTTTCCCTAAATGTCGTGTTTTTGGCTCTCATGTTTTACCACATCAACGTGAACCGTTGTGAAGCTCAATCAACACATCACGTTTTTTTGTTATAATTGTCCTAAACACTAAA
>NW_019666248.1:0-247 GCF_002806865.2 Cucurbita pepo subsp. pepo
CTCTAATTGAGACATGAAATAGTATCTGGATTCTCCCTCTGCGCTTATGGGCTTCATACTGTTCACTTATGTGAGTATGTATCTTTGACGTGTTCGTAGAACTGCTTCCAATATAGTATGTGAGTATGTGTCTTTCATGCGTTCGAGTCCGTCAACAACATTAGAGTGAGGAGGATATTTGTTATTTGTGTCATTGAGGGTTGGTTCAACAACACGAACTTCCTCGGCAATTAATGTTCATTTCTTT
>NW_019666249.1:0-247 GCF_002806865.2 Cucurbita pepo subsp. pepo
TCCGACTAACGCACAATTCGTGGGTTGAAGCACAGGTCACGAGTCGCCTGCATGCTGAACCGATATCGTCCAATAGGTTGGGCCGATCGTCGATTCTGGGCTAGACGCCTAGTTACTTCTTGGGCTATGGATTGTTACGCTGAGGTTAGGTCCGGTGAACGTTTGCCGGCTACTAGGCCACCCAAATCTGAACCGAATCCCAACCCGTGGACTTCGTCTTCTCAACCCGATTTCCCGAAAACTCTCC
>NW_019666250.1:0-247 GCF_002806865.2 Cucurbita pepo subsp. pepo
ATAAGGGCGAAGTAAGGGAAAGAGCTACGCCCACAAAGCAATGTCCCATCCATGTCGGCGACGACCGTGTGCTTCTCCCGACCGAAGGATGAACAACGATCAATGGTTGGAAAGGTATTGTTGTTCATCGCACCATGCTGATCTTTTGCTTCCACCATTATTGGAGGAGTTTGAAGCAAGTAGCTTTGTTTTTAGAAGTTGAACTATGAATACATTACATTTATAATAAAAAGAGGGCGGAAGTTAT
>NW_019666251.1:0-247 GCF_002806865.2 Cucurbita pepo subsp. pepo
GATGGATTGTATCCCTTAATTGCACAAACTAGGTTTAATATTATGAACTAAGTAGGGTACTACCCGATGTCTGAATTTTTTATTTTCACCCGTCACATTTTTAATATATTTACGAGAAAAAAAAAAAAGTAGCCCAATCAAAAATGGATCGTATAATTATTTTTGAAGATTTTTAAAATTTAATATTATTATTATTATCCAAAATAAAAATGGGTAAAAGGAGCATTTTCCCGCCAACCAAGTCTGA
>NW_019666253.1:0-247 GCF_002806865.2 Cucurbita pepo subsp. pepo
TACCATTAGACATTGCTTTCAAAATGTATTTTTCTTCTTGTTGTGTCTGAGTCATCAATAAAACTTTGTGTTAATCTTTTGATTGAGTGTGCGTTGTTGAGTGATCCTAACATGGATTGTCTGAGTGCCCTCCTTGGTTCTGCAGGTGTCTTTATTTATCGTTCTGTTAAACATTGTTAGTGAATAAACACGCTCTACGTTAATGGAAAATTTGAGACCAGTGTTAGCTTTAAAATCTTAGGGACTC
>NW_019666254.1:0-247 GCF_002806865.2 Cucurbita pepo subsp. pepo
CTGGCTGCTGGTGTTCAGAGTATCATGTTAGAGACTAATAATGGTAGCAATACGGAAGGCCGGGGTGATTTTTATGTCGAGACTCCGCAAAGTAGATCACCTCGGAATTTTAATACCCAGTCACAGCTGCCAGGCACAGGCAAGCCAAATATTGAGACAGGTTTGGATCACTCCTTCTCGGCAAGGAATTAGACCTTGTACATGCTGATGCCCATGTCTTTTATGAGGACAAAAAAAAAGTAGATAT
>NW_019666256.1:0-247 GCF_002806865.2 Cucurbita pepo subsp. pepo
TATATTTTCTTTTACTAGGTTGATGTTCATAATGCTACAACGCGTATGCACTAATAACATTCTAAGTTTGTGTCTATTTGTTCCCTTTAACTTCAAGAAATATCTAATAGACTCCTCAACTTAGAAGTTCGTAACTATTTGGTCTGTAAACATTAAAATGTATCTAATATGCCCGTAAAATTTAAGTTTTGTGTCAAATAGATCCCTAAATTTTCAATTTTGTGTTTAAAAGGTTCTCGACTTATTA
>NW_019666257.1:0-247 GCF_002806865.2 Cucurbita pepo subsp. pepo
AATGGAAACCAGAAGCACGACCGGGGTCCAAGATAATCAAAACCATCAATAACAGTAACGTAAGCATGAAAATTTTTGGTTGTACCGGTGAACTAGATGGTTGGGGCAATGGAATCTGGGACGGAGGACTCGTAGTATCTCTAATAATCTGGCAAAAGCGAAAGACCTCCTAACGTAATTCAAATGGGGGCTGACCGCTTCGTCCTGCTTCGCCCCGCTCCGCTTTATTAAAAGAAAAGCAAGGACC
>NW_019666258.1:0-247 GCF_002806865.2 Cucurbita pepo subsp. pepo
TCAAGCTTCTTCTTCAGAATTTCATGCTCTTGTTTTACTTCCTGGAAACTTCTTATGCATCTATACAACAGAAAAAAGGGTTAAAAAAAAAAAAAAAGTTAGCAAGTTTATGTAGCTTGTTAACCGGGTATGGAGTAAGAACTGATAATATAGATCATTACCCTTCAAGATTTCCTGCCAAGCAGTATTCTCTAAACTGTGAGCATGCTTCTGTCACCCTATTGGCTCCAATGCTAGCAACAAATTG
>NW_019666259.1:0-247 GCF_002806865.2 Cucurbita pepo subsp. pepo
CGAGGAGCAAAGCTCGAGATAAGATCGAAGAAGGGGCCAGGTTTCCGGTGGAGAAGAGGAGACGATTAGGATAACGAACTTGAAACGCGAAGCCCGAACGGCCACGAAGAAGTGTGGAGATCATTTAGGACAAGAATAGAAGCTAGAGATTGATTGAATCAAGCCAATGTGTGGAGGATCATTTAGGACAAGAATAGAAGTGGGAGATTGATTGAATCAAGCCAATCTAGCTTCTATATTAAGAAGT
>NW_019666260.1:0-247 GCF_002806865.2 Cucurbita pepo subsp. pepo
TGGCAACATACCATGTGTCTGCATAAATGTGAACTGAAGCAAAATCAACACCAAGAACTTTATGGTTTCTGATGAAATCAGTTCCAACTTGTTGAGCATAAGTATTTGGATTGAACTGAACTCTGTTGGGTGTGGATGGGCCATAAAATCCCTCCAAACCAACTTCCAGTAAGTGCTTTGGATCCATGCTCTTCACATACACAGCCATTTCTTGAATCCATCCCTGCCAATGCCAATGCCAATGCCA
>NW_019666261.1:0-247 GCF_002806865.2 Cucurbita pepo subsp. pepo
CCAAAATCAAGACTGCCTGGAGTAATCGTAAAAGAAGAGATTGCATAAGATCATGCTAAAGAGAATTCTTCAACTCGTTCTTAATTTGATTAAATTCAGATCCCAAAACAGTACATCTCTAAATATCCAAAGAGGTCTTTTGAATCCCCATTTAACACAACTTCCTACCCACAACGTTCGAGTCCTTTACGAATATCATCAATTGGGTAAGATAACTCACCTATTTCCTATTTCCTATTTCCTATTT
>NW_019666262.1:0-247 GCF_002806865.2 Cucurbita pepo subsp. pepo
TTTAATATACGACATAAAATTAAATGAACAATAACACATAGATGCTTTAAAATAAAAAATAAAAAATAAAAATAATTGTTATAATGGCAGGTTTCATTCGTTGCACCACACGCAATTCCGAACCAACTACTGCCTATTTATGCCCTTTTACGACTACGTCTACGGCACATACGACAAATCTTCAGATTCTCTCCACAAAAACTCCCTCAAAAGAAAGGAAGAAGTTGCTGACGTGGTCCATCTGACT
>NW_019666263.1:0-247 GCF_002806865.2 Cucurbita pepo subsp. pepo
CCTAACTATACATGAAAGCAAGGGGTTTGAAACGAGCATGTAGCCATAGACAACACGTCCTGGACAAGCATGACCAAGACATCCAACACACGGTCTCAAGCAACATGTCTTGGACCGGCGCAATGGATTATGTTGGGCCCGTTTGACCAAATGGAGCAGGCCCAAACTTGGAGATCGACCTCACACATAAAGCCCGTCAAAAACGCCCAAGGACCCAACATGAGATGTAAGGTCTAGAGACCAGACC
>NW_019666264.1:0-247 GCF_002806865.2 Cucurbita pepo subsp. pepo
ATCAATTTCATTCATCACAAATCTGATTTTTACATAGTTGGGTATATATAGCCTCCCCACAAAAGACGTTTGTGGGCATCATTTAATCCCGATCCCCTAAATCTCAACAAAAACGAAGTCAATTTGACCATTCAACCATTACAAACTTTATGAAATAAAAAATAATAAATAAAGTTTTCTAACAATTCATGAAATGATGCTTGCAGCTTCATCCGCTACTTCAACCGTGCAAATATTCACTTTTGAA
>NW_019666265.1:0-247 GCF_002806865.2 Cucurbita pepo subsp. pepo
TTTTAAGGTTTTTTACAATTAATAAAAATACATTTTTCTTTCTAACATTATATGTTGTTTCTTTTTTATTGCAAGTTTTTTTAAAAAATAATTTCTGTGTTAAATTATCAGCAAATTAAATACAATAATGTAGAAGTATATAATTGCATTCGTAATGTTTACGAAATATTTTTTAACAATTTTATTTTTCCTGAAGAGTTAATAAAATCTATTTCAGGTTCTAGCAATATTTTAAATTTTTTTAAAA
>NW_019666266.1:0-247 GCF_002806865.2 Cucurbita pepo subsp. pepo
AAATTTATGAAGTACTGCCTTGGAAAGTTGAGAAGCAGTCCGTGGTCAGAATTAGACGGTCTTCAGGCTGAGACAAGAATAATAAGCGAACAGCTTGGTAAAATTAACATGAAAGGTTTCCTTTCAATCAACAGCCAACCAGCGGTTAATGGAGAAAGATCTGATTCTCCTTCTGTTGGTAAGTACAAATTAATCCATTCATACAATTAACTTTTTTGACAGCATAACTGAGTAATTATTTGAAAGT
>NW_019666267.1:0-247 GCF_002806865.2 Cucurbita pepo subsp. pepo
CTGTCATAGACATATATGCTATGCCTATGCTTTTGCTCCCACTTTCATGCCAAACCCTTCACCCACTCCACTCTTCTCACACACACATATCCACCTCATTTGGTGCGATGCTGATGAGGAATCCTGGTTGGATATATCACAAAATTTACATCTTATACCTCTTCTTAACCTTCTACTTTATACCTATTAATCTTTTTCTTTACCCGGAATCTTTGTTTCTATCCCCATAAAAATAGATAAAGAATTT
>NW_019666268.1:0-247 GCF_002806865.2 Cucurbita pepo subsp. pepo
GTGGGATCTCACAATCCACCCCCTTGGGAGCCTAACGTCCTCGCAAGCACACAACTCGGTGCCTAACTCTAATACCATTTTACCATTCTTTTTCACAACTATCTCGAGCATAATTTCCTTCTACATCGACTTGAGTCTCGGTCTCCTCAGCCTACAATAAAATCTCATGATCTTATTATTATGCATGTATTTTGAATCTTAGGAAGGAAAATAAGGGTCATTAATACCTCCTAAGCTCTCGTGTTAC
>NW_019666269.1:0-247 GCF_002806865.2 Cucurbita pepo subsp. pepo
TAATTGAACAAACGGCGGTGTGTCAGGCTAACCTTGTGGCGGCGGAGCCCCAACCGGCGGCTGTTGGTGGTCGTAGTAGCTCATGATAATGGGGGAGGATTCCGGCGAGGAATTTGATTCAATTTGAAGAGGAGAAATGGAGAAGAATGGTTAAATTGTTGAGGGAAAAGAGTGGGAATAGAATATATAGAAATTGAATGGTGTTGGAGATGAAAGGAATTGGAATTTGGGTTATAGATTTCTTGGA
>NW_019666270.1:0-247 GCF_002806865.2 Cucurbita pepo subsp. pepo
AGCGCTTGCATGAATCAACGAACATCCTAAAAGTATAAAACGTAATTTGATTAACGGGTTTAAAAGTAATTGAAGTTGATTGGGTGCAGAGATGAGCAACTTACTCCCAAGGGACATCTCCCACGAGCATCCAATCACCATCCTTATCTTCATAGGTTGGCACGTATTCCGAGCTGTTTAGAAGATCCATCAACTTGCTTTCGTTTATGAAATCTATCATTCCTTGGGCCCCGTACTCACCTTTACA
>NW_019666271.1:0-247 GCF_002806865.2 Cucurbita pepo subsp. pepo
AAAAAAAGAAAGAGGGAAGAAAAAGGAAAAGAGGGAGAAAAGGTGGGTGACTCTAGGGTTTTTAGAGAGCAAGTGGAAATCAACTCGGAAGCGGTCGTTTGGAGTCAGAATTTCACTCGACTTTCTTCACAATAAATGCTCATTAGCTTTGGGAGAATCATTCTAGGCTTTTGATTTGTTTAAATCTATCAATAATCGAGAAAGAATAGAAAGAAAGCGTTTTAGATTCTTGATTTCGGTTTTCTTT
>NW_019666272.1:0-247 GCF_002806865.2 Cucurbita pepo subsp. pepo
AGCGTTTTTCAAAATTCAAGCTAAATTTTAAAAATTCAAAAGTATAGACTAAGTTCGATGACAATTTGCTTTTTTTTACTTTTTTCTTTTATAAAAAATAAACTTTAGAGTTCTATCAAACACAAGTGTGACACTCGAGTAAATGAGAGATATATGAATGAATCGATACTATATATGAATGAGAGTGATCCTTAAGGATATGATGTTAAGAAAGCATGGAACTTCAAAATTAAGTGTGCTTAGCTTA
>NW_019666274.1:0-247 GCF_002806865.2 Cucurbita pepo subsp. pepo
TATTTGAAATTTATTGCATAGGTCATACCCTTTGTTTTTTATTGTTTATATTAATTACTTAATGAACTTGGTTATATATTTATATATCTTAAGTTACTAATTTTGAAAAATATTAATTTCACCCATTTATGAAAATACAATATTAATAAATATTGATATCTTCAAAGAAAAATAATTTATTTTCTTCCAAATGGAGGCGAGAAAATTTTTGTCAACTCACACAAACTAATTGACAGCAGAATTCTGA
>NW_019666275.1:0-247 GCF_002806865.2 Cucurbita pepo subsp. pepo
AGCACAAGAAATAACAAAAAATTCATCACAAAGTAAAGAAGTACAAGTAAAGAAAATCATGATACAAAATAGTAATCAAGTGCATGAAAATGTAACATTCAACATTTTATATGTTCTGTCATTTGTATCATAAAAAAGTCCAATTCTTATCGTCTGTTTCAAAAAGAAATTTTAAATATCAAATCCAATCCTTTGAAAATACCAATAGATTCAAAAGTTTACGACTGTATTTTAAATAGGAAAGTTT
>NW_019666277.1:0-247 GCF_002806865.2 Cucurbita pepo subsp. pepo
CATATTATCCTAGCTCAAGGTTTAGACATGCTCTAAATTACGAACTATTTTATTACCAATGTGTTGTCGTTCCTTATTCTATGTTTTCACATCAAGGTCATTTCTTAAAAGGTCCTACCGAGAGTTATTCTATGTTTTCACATCAAGGTCATTTCTTAAAAGGTCCTACCGGGAGTTATTCTATGTTTTCACATCAAGGTCATTTCTAAAAAGGTCCTACCGGGAGTTGAACCCAGGTCGTTGGATT
>NW_019666278.1:0-247 GCF_002806865.2 Cucurbita pepo subsp. pepo
TATATTCATATTGGCATACCTAATATTTCTTATAACTTAATTTATAACAATTTTCGCACTGAACCCACAAAATGTTCCGTGTAATTTTTTGTAGAGCTCTTGATAAAATTTTCTGTAGAATTGACTATTTTATTAAAATGGGGCAACTACTCCAGTTGGCTTCAAGTCGTTATTGATGGTGATAACTTTGGGTGTAAGCTTAAAACTTTGGCAATAAGGCGTCGTTTCCTTCTTTGCTAAATGTTTT
>NW_019666279.1:0-247 GCF_002806865.2 Cucurbita pepo subsp. pepo
ATCACTCCTTATGAACATATTAACGTTATTACAGGTGTTTTAGCTGGAACAGCTAACAAAATTCTTTTAGCTTGGGCGTTAAAAAATAAAATTAATGCTGTAGGATTATGTTTATCTGATGGAAAAAGCGCAAATATAGAAATGTTAGATAAAGATTTAGGTCATGTTGGAAAAATTACACCAGGATCTCCTGTCTTTTTATTGCATTTATTTAAACAAAAAATTTTGCCAATTATGAGTTCTATAG
>NW_019666280.1:0-247 GCF_002806865.2 Cucurbita pepo subsp. pepo
ATATTTTGGTTCAGGCATTTGCTCATATAATCTTACTAAAGGAGCCATTTTCATTGTTACCATACCCGTTATTAAAATTAAGTCTGCCGGTCTAGGACTAGATCTTGGTACCAGTCCATAACAATCAAAGTCGAATCGTGAACCTATTAATGAAGGGAATTCAATGAAGCAACAACTAGTACCATAGAGAAGCGGCCATAAACTGAAGAGTCTTGACCAATTTGAAAGATCATTTGATGTAGTTGAA
>NW_019666281.1:0-247 GCF_002806865.2 Cucurbita pepo subsp. pepo
TTTTTAATCCAAAATTTTGATATACTTTTGTCTCGTTCCAATCTTACCGCTTAAACAATATCAACAAAATCAATTGAATCGAGCACTTAGATTTGTTTGAAATTTACTTGGGGAAGTGTCGATCTTTTCGTGGAGACAAGGTCCCCCAAGACTTCTTGTGTGTGATCAACTTCATTAAAATTTTATAATAACTACATGTGCTCATATTAGAATTCTTCTTTTTATTTAAAAAATTATTTAATGTGGC
>NW_019666282.1:0-247 GCF_002806865.2 Cucurbita pepo subsp. pepo
ATTCATATTAAACAATGCTGAAGATCAATCTGTTTGATGAACAACATTAATTATTGGGTTAGTGTATTCCATGAATTATTTGATTTGTTGTGGGTTATCTATCTTGGAGCAAAGGCTTTGGTTCTTGGTTTATAAATGTGCTTGAAAATCAGGTTCTTTCATATAAGAGTTTCTAAGTTTGAACTTCAATTTCATGGATTCAACTTGGAGGAGAAGGAATTGATATCAAAATCTTGAATCAATATGC
>NW_019666283.1:0-247 GCF_002806865.2 Cucurbita pepo subsp. pepo
AGATCTGACAATTGAGAAACAATTCGAATACGCTTAACCGCCCAACTCCAAACCACCAAATTAAACATACTTGTAATTTTCCAAAATATGCTTCATAAGAACAACCAACAACCTTGGAACTCCAAAATGAATAAAAATTGAACCTAAAAAATGATCTTCAAGGAAACACCAAAAAAAAGCCCCTAGAACCTCTCAATTATCAATAATTAATTCTCATTGCTCGATAATCAAAACAAATGAGTGAAAC
>NW_019666284.1:0-247 GCF_002806865.2 Cucurbita pepo subsp. pepo
ACATAGCAGAGAGCTTGTTAGGTGCCACTAGGAAAGCTTCCTGCTATCACTTATTAGTAGACTCGTACAAAACCTATTAGGGAGACTCAACGTTGTTAATAGAGAGTTATGACTCCTCCATACATGTTAGATATACCCTAGAGCCAACCAGCTCGTGAATGATGAGAGCGCCCTAGAAAAGGAATTTTTATGTCTCAAAGGAAGTATATGCTCTAGACATTTTTCAAGACACAGGTCTTACAGGAGC
>NW_019666285.1:0-247 GCF_002806865.2 Cucurbita pepo subsp. pepo
CGGATCAGATCAACCATATATAAAACAGATCCACATTCATTCAAGAGAATAACAAAACATTCCTTATGAACATGTAAAAACCACTCTCCAGTAGACACGTTATAGAAGCTTAAACGGTTACGTAAAATCTTGTCAAATACGAATAACTTTCCATTATTTCGAACATAAAAGAATCATAAAGCGAGTATACAATAAGTGAAATAATTGTTTATTTCTTTAAAAATGTGACTTGAATTCGAGAGGTAAT
>NW_019666286.1:0-247 GCF_002806865.2 Cucurbita pepo subsp. pepo
CGTTTAATATTATTTTGATTTGAAATTAATTATTTAAATTACTTCTTGAATTAAAATAAAGAAAGTCAAAATGTTGTTGTTGATAATAAGGATGGACTTTGAGCAACCGTCCTTAATAATATTTTAGAAAACTTTATTTATTATTTTAATTTTATAATTTCTTGTAGTGGGTAAAAGGTGGAACAAAAGTTCTTCTAAACTCCTTCTCGAGAGCATTGGAGAGTTAGAATCCAAAAGTTCGTCTTTT
>NW_019666287.1:0-247 GCF_002806865.2 Cucurbita pepo subsp. pepo
AAAATGATTAAGATTTATATTGTTAAAAATATAAAGTAGGAGAAAAAATCAATGTCCATATATTTTGATTAATAGAGTGAGAGAGGGATACCAAATATCCAAACTGTAGAGGGACAGTCATCGAAATAAAAATATAAAAAAAAAAAAGAAAAAAAAAAAGAGTAGAAGAGGCTACCAAATCGCCGAGAGAAAACGCAGAGAAGAGATGCACGAAATCTGGAATGGAGAGAAGAAAGAAGAAAGAAGA
>NW_019666288.1:0-247 GCF_002806865.2 Cucurbita pepo subsp. pepo
GAATAACGAACTCGAAAGAACTGAAGGTCAGAGAGGAAAAGTTGAATGAGTAAGTCAAGTAGGTCTAGAATCAAGATCAGTGAAAGAAAGGAGAAGAGAAAGAATGAATCGTCAGTCGAGACTGACTGTTCACAATCACTGACGGGAATATNAGTCATAAGGAGTCTTTTCTTTCAACACTTGATTCATAAGGAGAAAGAATATGTAACGACCCGAAATAAAATAAATAAGCGTTTAAGTTTAAAAC
>NW_019666289.1:0-247 GCF_002806865.2 Cucurbita pepo subsp. pepo
GTTTTGGTATGTTCTTCAGTCCAGGGCTTTGGATTCTTTTTTTAGTCTCTAAAAAAGCAGCTTGCAGATGGGTCTGATATTTTGAAGGAAATCAGACACATAATTGAGACATCCCAAAAATCNTGTCTGGAGGGGTTGAGGCAAACTCGATGGACCTTTGAATGGGTTTGATTAGACCTAAATGAATTTCAAATCCGAGAAAACGAATTTTTGTTTGAAAAAGTTTAATTTTGGGTTTAGACACAAC
>NW_019666290.1:0-247 GCF_002806865.2 Cucurbita pepo subsp. pepo
TTTTGGAAACAGGTTGACAATTTCTCCAGAGTTGTGGGGGATACATTTGAATGCTTCTTATGAGATGTTAAGGTTCTCTATGTGAACATCAAACATGAGGGCAGAAAGGATATGACGATCCTTTAACGAAAAGTAAATAGTTTTGNGTAAATAGTTTTGATATGTCTTTCCACAAATGGTCATTTACAAGATCTGCCACAAAGAATAAACACTGAATTTCTCAACTCAATGTCTAGGCTACTAGCAG
>NW_019666291.1:0-247 GCF_002806865.2 Cucurbita pepo subsp. pepo
TGTTTATAGTGTCGGCTTCAGTTCATTTAAAGTAGGTAAAAGTGTCTGCTTCAGTTCATTTAAAGTAGGTAAAAGTGTCGGCTTCAGTTCATTTAAAGTAGGTAAAAGTGAATGTCGGCTTCAGTTCATTTAAAGTAGGTAAAAGTGAATGTCGGCTTCAGTTCATTTAAAGTAGGTAAAAGTGAATGTCNATTTCCACAATCATTGTATTGACTCATTCCCATCGCTAGAAGGAGGGTTTGAACCT
>NW_019666292.1:0-247 GCF_002806865.2 Cucurbita pepo subsp. pepo
TGGCATGCTCGTCTGGGTCATGTGAATCATTCTGTTATTTCATTTTTAAATAAAAAAGGTCATCTTTCTTTTTTAAATAAAAAAGGTCATCTTTCTCTTACGTCTTTATTGCCTTCTCCATCATTATGTAATACTTGTCAGCTTGCGAAAAGTCATCAATTGCCTTATTCCCGCAATGAACGTAGGTCGTCTCATGTGTNTTTATCCATTGTGATCTTTGGGGTCCTTCTCCCGTCAAATCAAATTC
>NW_019666293.1:0-247 GCF_002806865.2 Cucurbita pepo subsp. pepo
TCAGGGACAGGTTCACAGGGGGAGGCAAAGTCAGAAGACTCGGACAAAGAAGGGAATAAAACAAAGAAAGCTAGCTTATCAAGGTCAGGTAATATCAGAGGGGAAGGGCCGAACTTTACCGAGTGAGAGGTTNACATAGGGACAAGTGATTGAGGGAACGATCATTCTTCTTTCGGCTTTACTTGAAACACTACTGAAGGGACAAAATCAAGAGAAGTGAAATCAGGGATAGAAGTAATAACATAGT
>NW_019666294.1:0-247 GCF_002806865.2 Cucurbita pepo subsp. pepo
GAAGAAAATAAGAAGGAAGGTGGTAAATTCGCTGTTCATTAGGATCCACTGGTCTATGTGAAGGACGAGGACATTAGAGAAGAGCGGGGAGAATCATCAGGGACTCTATTGGGAGACGATTCATCACCAGTAAATGATTTATCACCAGGAGACGATTCATACGTCTCATCTAGTCCAAGAAAATTTCGATCGTTAAGAGAAANATGTATTGAGTTGAATGAAGAAGCTGGGATGTGTTTTCTTTCAC
>NW_019666295.1:0-247 GCF_002806865.2 Cucurbita pepo subsp. pepo
CAAACAGTGTGATAGGAGTTGGGGAGGGCGAGTTTATGACGACGGCGCGAACGGTCGCACGCGCCTTCTCCCCGTTTGGAGGAAGAAGACGATGACGTGGGCGGTTCAGTTGAACTGGCCATGTCAACCCAANCTCAGTTTTTCTCAATTTTAACCCCCTTCCAGATGGATTCTCATGAAAAACTCTATGGTTCTAGAAAGTAGAAATAATAAGGAGTGTGTGAAAGGAAAGTTGAGGTAAATCGGG
>NW_019666296.1:0-247 GCF_002806865.2 Cucurbita pepo subsp. pepo
AATTACTGTAGAGAGAAGAAAAAAGAAAGTTAATTACTGTAAAGAGAAGAAAAAAGAATAGAATTACTGTAGAAGTTTTTTTGGAGTTTTATAGAATTACTGTAGAAGTTATTTTGGAGTTTTATACAATTACTTATTTTGGAGTTTTATAGAATTACTGTAGAAGTTATTTTGAAGTTAATTACTGTAGANGTTAATTACTGTACAGAGAAGAAAAAAGAATAGAATTACTGTAGAAGTTATTTTG
>NW_019666297.1:0-247 GCF_002806865.2 Cucurbita pepo subsp. pepo
GTGGAAGAGACAGTAGGTCTCGATGGAGTAACGACAGATGGTCATGTTGAAGAGGCAGAAGGCCTCGCTGGAGTGATAACCTCCGCTTGTTTTTTAGAAAGCTTTGCTTTAGACCTGGTCACCAAGGTGAAACCAGCNCAAGGTGAAACCAGCATCCATTGCATAGCTGTCAGACGTCATTGGAGTAGGTGTACTTGAAGAAGCAATGGGCTTCTTCCCTTTTTCGATCACTTTCTTTCCGGTCATT
>NW_019666298.1:0-247 GCF_002806865.2 Cucurbita pepo subsp. pepo
GTCTCTGTCTCGATTCCATTTAGCTAATAGCGAAAAAAAAAAATTCGACTTTATTATTTTTCATTAAAAGAAGGTTTTTTTTACCATTCTACCCTTTTAATTTTTACATTTTTCTTAATAATGTATTTGTCTTCTTTAATAAACATTGCATTTTTATTTAAATTTAAAAAATAAAAATAGCTTATTAATATTAAANAATAGACAACAAAATAAATAAAATAATAAATAGGTAAAAATAGTGTTTAAA
>NW_019666299.1:0-247 GCF_002806865.2 Cucurbita pepo subsp. pepo
GAAGGGAGGGAGTTGAAGTGATCCGAGGGGAGAGGGAAAAATCAGTTACGGGGTTTGAAAAGGAAACTGTACCAGCAGCGTGAACTCTAAGGTTTGGCTTTTTCTTTTATTTACTTTAGTCAATGTTGCATTTCGAGTGCTTGGTTAGATCTCCTAATGTATAACTCTTAATGCCCTAGGATTGGATTCAATAGTANAGTCCCGAGTGTTAGGCTATGGAGACTGATACTTATTTATAGCTTGGTCA
>NW_019666300.1:0-247 GCF_002806865.2 Cucurbita pepo subsp. pepo
TGGTTGAGAAGAGATAGCATTCATACTGTATTGTGGATTGATGATTTTAACACAGAGGGAAGCTGAAGAGAATCTTCCATTTCTGAGTGATAAGGAAGGAATGCAGATTTTGATAAGAGATGTGAATTCGAACAAGAAATGGGCCATGAAATACAAGTAAGGCAAAACCCCTTCATTAATTATCATTAATGGAAGCTTTGGAAATTTAACATCTTTTTTTTTTTTTTTTTTTTTTTTTTTTTTTTTT
>NW_019666301.1:0-247 GCF_002806865.2 Cucurbita pepo subsp. pepo
GATTGTTTTGGGTCATTTCCTAAAATTTTAGACCATCCCTAAGTCGATTTAGACATTAATGAAAGCGTTTGAATTTAATATGATGATCACTGTCGCTTTTAATTATTTATTAGTCAAAAGTAGATTTAATTAATACCCCTAGATGAATTAAGTCGTTTACTATACCTTAACTCGATGTCATGGATACACGTAGTTTGAATTGAATATGGTACAAAAAAAAAAAAAAAAAAAAAAAAAAAAAAAAAAA
>NW_019666302.1:0-247 GCF_002806865.2 Cucurbita pepo subsp. pepo
TTACACCCTATGTCCCCAGCTATTCACCCAGTCTTACCCATAAATGAGAGGCTTATTGAGTCGGCGGACTCGGGCCACTCTCACCCATGCAAATCTAAGGATAATTTTGAATAAACAGGAGTTCATGGTTAGCTCAGGATTAAGATCGAGTTACCTAGGTCATCGAATGAAAAAANGACGGCCCCACTCACATGTCTCCATGGTCTGATCTTATGCAATGCTCATTGCATAGGACGCCCCCACTCAC
>NW_019666303.1:0-247 GCF_002806865.2 Cucurbita pepo subsp. pepo
TACTTCTAGATCTTTGATCGTAAGAGGTAATCAAATTCTAGTCTTATCTCTTGGTTGATCTAAATTTCGTATAAGGAAGTGTTAATTACTTTGATTCAAGGGTTCTTGCTCAAACAAAAGCTTGGATTGTTGGGCTGAGGATTAGGGTTGCCTTATCAGTTTGGTATAAGAGCATAGGTTGCATCTTTGTGGCCGNATTTAATTTTCGCTATTATTTATCGTTTCTTTAAATCTGTCCATTTATTTT
>NW_019666304.1:0-247 GCF_002806865.2 Cucurbita pepo subsp. pepo
CAACAACAAATATAACCATGCCGATAGTAAGTTCACTTACTAGGATAGCTTAAATCGTTGCCATGAATATATCTTTAATGAATGTTCGATTCCGTCCTTTGAAATCCGAGTCAACCTATGTGAGCCTAGAAAATCAGTTTCAAGTTTGAAATCTATAAAATTATTTCTCTCATTTACATGGGTCCATTGTTAAAAGTCTTGANCTCCATTGTTAAAAAGTCTTGAAATATAATCAATAATTATATTT
>NW_019666305.1:0-247 GCF_002806865.2 Cucurbita pepo subsp. pepo
GAATATTATCTAGAGATGGAGACTATGATGGAAAGAGCAAACAATTAGAGAAGAAGAAGAATATATGATGTCTAGATTCCTTGGAGGTTTGAATCGAGAAATTGCTCATCTTGTTGACAGAAATCCACCACAAACTAACACATTTTCAAATTCTAAAACTGGGAACAAGGATAGTTTTGTGAATAGAAATGAATCGNACTAACACATTTTCAAATTCTAAAACTGGGAACAAGGATAGTTTTGTGAA
>NW_019666306.1:0-247 GCF_002806865.2 Cucurbita pepo subsp. pepo
TTGCTCCGACTTTCACTTGTGTAGAGTGCTTCTTCTTCACCTTTCAATGTGATGCCTCCCATTTTTTTAACCATGGCTTCTTGGCTGACTAACAATTTTTCGAACTCTACAAGTGATGGTTGAGTGGGTCATCCTTGTACAAAAGTAATGAAGCTTCGATATACCGATCGCAATCCGTGGATTATAATCCTCTTCATTNAAGTAATGAAGCTTCGATATACCGATCGCAATCCGTGGATTATAATCC
>NW_019666307.1:0-247 GCF_002806865.2 Cucurbita pepo subsp. pepo
AACAATTGGTTTGTGGTCCATCCAGTAAACTGAATCCCTCTAAGGCAAATGAGAGGGTAGAGCCCCTTGTTCATGACCTGGAGTCAGTGCTTAAGGGAACTACCTCTCTTCTATCCCCAAAAGTGGGTAGGAGTGAATTCCATCTTGCACCCTACGTCCCCAGCCATTCACCCAGTCTTACCCCTGAAATNAAGTCGGCGAACTAAAGCCACTCTCACCCATGTAAATCTAAGGATAATTCCGAATA
>NW_019666308.1:0-246 GCF_002806865.2 Cucurbita pepo subsp. pepo
AGATTGGCTTTGTGCCTTTCCTGCGCAGCTTAGATGGAGGGCGAATAAGGCCCCCTTTCGAGGGGGCCGAGGGGGCCTGAGCCATCAGTGAGATACCACAAAAGGGGGCCGAGGGGGCCTGAGCCATCAGTGAGATACCACACTGGAAGAGCTAGAATTCCAACCTTGTGTCAGGACCAACGGACCAAGGGACAGTCTCATGTAGACGGTTTCTATGGACAAATTATATTAAAACAATCTTGTGTT
>NW_019666309.1:0-246 GCF_002806865.2 Cucurbita pepo subsp. pepo
AATTTATTGGTTATTTTTGTGATATTAAAAATGTAATCTTTGAGATTCATGTTAATAAGGGTCCCGTCTTTCAATTATTTTGGATATATATTTATATTATATGGTTACATATGGTATCAACAACAAAAATAAATTATTTTCTACACCACCGATCGTACGGTTCGATCTTCAAGTATTTAAAACATTTTATACACTACCAACTCTGTATGTTTAGAATTATTTAAATCTGACATAATTTATCTTGTT
>NW_019666310.1:0-246 GCF_002806865.2 Cucurbita pepo subsp. pepo
CCTCGGAAAAGAAGGGAAGAGCATCGTTAACTGAGATCGTCAGTGAGTTCTCTCTCTCTCTATCTCTCTCTCGGATGCATCGATGAACTACATAAAGGGCGTGCGAATGCATTGTAAGCTTTATTATGTGTACACCTTGAAAAAGAAAAATGGTAATATTTTATTTGTATTATGTGGTGTGTATGATATATATTGTATGTTGAGATTGAGTGTACATGTAAAATATGCGCTTAAAAGATAATGAAT
>NW_019666311.1:0-246 GCF_002806865.2 Cucurbita pepo subsp. pepo
ATAAATAAAGCATAAATGAAAATGAAAAAACGTAGCAGCCCAATGATTATGAAATCCTACAAGAAAGCCCTCCTGATAAAAATGTCACAAGAAGAATAACCGTCGAAGAATTTTACATGCCCATTTGCAAACAGTTCTTGCTACAGTTTCTAGAAATCCAATTTTAAGGACCAAAACTTGATAAAGAATTTAGTTGTAAAACCATCTGGCCCTGGAGCTTCGTCTTTGTGCCAGTTTTTTATTTTT
>NW_019666312.1:0-246 GCF_002806865.2 Cucurbita pepo subsp. pepo
TACACAATCACAGGGTTCTCTACCTCTCAATCGTGTCATGTCCGAGGAGGAGCAGCAGCCATCACTTGAAAAGTGGCCCCACCTGCCTGCTCCTGCTGGAAGCTGGATATCAACAGCTTCTGTGCTTCCTTCTTCATTAGCAATCAACATAAACTAAGAGAAACTGGGAAAACTTATATCTGACTCAAGGAGTGGCAACGTTTTCCTTGGCGAGAGGAGCGATTTCCTCCCCTTCTCGTCCAGGTT
>NW_019666313.1:0-246 GCF_002806865.2 Cucurbita pepo subsp. pepo
GAGGAGGAAGAAGATATGGTAGACATTGTTAATGAATAAACTTTGTATCTTATACCATGTTAGGAATCATGGATCTCCACATGGTATGATATTGTCCACTTTGAGTTAGTTTCTTGGGATTGAGGTCGTCATACTTCCAATGTACGTTTTGACACAACATAAATACATTCAAGATTTATTGTTAAAAATCAATATGCTCACCTCCGTGCCCACACTTATGCTTCCTAGTGAGAAGTTGTTATTGGA
>NW_019666314.1:0-246 GCF_002806865.2 Cucurbita pepo subsp. pepo
CATATTGTTAGAACAGTCTGTAAAAGAGAGCACTGTAAAAAGTGAAAGTAAATGGTGTAAAAAAAAATCCACAACAGAGTTACTTTTCCACCCCCACAATGATTTTTTAAATTACCCATCGAAGTAAACACAAATTGATGCATTCATAAATGAATAAACTATATTTCCTACCTCATATCTCTTCTTCTAATCTGTTTAGACCCTGCTCTTGACTTCGAGGGATCGAACTCGTGACGACTTTGGATT
>NW_019666315.1:0-246 GCF_002806865.2 Cucurbita pepo subsp. pepo
GTGCGGCGGGAGGGTGATCGGAGGAGGTGTTGTTTGGGGCTCAATGAGGAACTGTAAAATGAAGAAGAGGGCAGGAGATGGAAGGATGTGGCGGCTGAAAGTGAAACCGCCATTGATGGATGTTCTTCGAGGAATCACAGGATGCTGTTATTCTTGTTGTGTTATCCTGTCTTTGTGTCTTGTCGGATCGAGTTTGTGGACTATGTGTTGATGGGTTGAGTTGTGGATTCAGCCCAATAGCTTTCT
>NW_019666316.1:0-246 GCF_002806865.2 Cucurbita pepo subsp. pepo
AGCAAGTGTTGTTTTTCCAACAAGACAAAACACAAACCCAAGTTGGGAAAAGACAAGACATAGCTCATTAAACTGTGTGCCAAAGTTCATTAAACTGTTTGGATATGTCCCAAATTGCTTCAATCTTCTTCACCCACTTCTCAAAAAGATCACTTCTTTCACGACATACGCTTTTGTTGTTGCTGTGATGACAGATTACAAGTCAAAAGAGAATGTTCAGCCAACACAAGAATGTGTAGAACAGCC
>NW_019666317.1:0-246 GCF_002806865.2 Cucurbita pepo subsp. pepo
CCCATGGTTAACAAAACAGTGATACCAAAGTCAAAAGAATGCAAAACAGATGAAGTAAAGAGGAACCCACAAGCCGATCCTTATATATGCATGTCATCTATACTCCAATAGAAAAAAGCAGATGCAGTGAAATGTTGACAGATCAAAAAGATGAAGCAGCCAATGCTAGTAACTAACTAGAAAGAGAAAAGGAGAAAACCACGGAAACCCAGAAAGCATAATGCCAAATAGCCTCAGGGAACCAAA
>NW_019666318.1:0-246 GCF_002806865.2 Cucurbita pepo subsp. pepo
AAAAATGGTTAGATAAATGAACATAAATAAAAACAAAGTATTATGAAAGAATCTTATCTAAAATCATAGAAAAGATAGAAGATAAAGGATTTTAGTTGAAAATGTAGGACAATTGTCCGGTATGAAGGAGACGTGGAAAATGATTAAGGAATTATCTTGCATGTTGGATTGTTAGGTGGAGGCCTACTCAATGGTTCAGTTCAGCGGCTTATTTCACTTTATGAATCTATCCATATATTACACTCC
>NW_019666319.1:0-246 GCF_002806865.2 Cucurbita pepo subsp. pepo
GAGAATTACTTGCAGAAGATCAGCACAGCGCGAGATGGCTGTGAAATTCGATCTACATACACTTTAAGCGCCATTTTCGATTCCTCTCGCAGGCAAGCTCTGTGTGTACGGCTTATCTGTTCGTCGGAGTTTGGATAGCAGGAATTTGGATGATCATATGATCAAGAATTCATGATTAAGAACTCCTGGGCGCGATTAACAGGGGATGGGGATTTATCTTAGCTTAAATTTCATTTTTAATGCTAA
>NW_019666320.1:0-246 GCF_002806865.2 Cucurbita pepo subsp. pepo
CTATTGAAATCGTCCATCAGTTTACCACTAAAATATCTTTTTCCATTGAATATGATGCCAAAATTCAACCCAGGCGTATGCCTATATAAGCCCACTAATTGAGGGGCACCTCCAGAAAATTTATCATTTCCTTCTTTCAAAGAATCGCATAAAGCACCAAAAACAAATCTACTGAAGCCTATTTCTTTTACTCCGCCACGCCATTTTTCGTGCATGGATTTCAGTTCCGTTTTTCCAGACCCAGAA
>NW_019666321.1:0-246 GCF_002806865.2 Cucurbita pepo subsp. pepo
AATCTACATTGTGAAAAGAGAGCAAGAGAGAAAGAGAAGGGTGATGGTTCGTGTAGGGTGAACCACGGACACAAGCTGGGCCATTGGAGAGGGACCAAAACACATTCACCATTAATCGTCAATTGCAAGAGAGAGATCCCTTGTGACAAACCAAGTCATGACAACACATTTCACTTTTTCCATATCTTAAATTAGGGTTTATGTAGGATATACCTTTGAGAAAGTATTCGAGGAGCCACCATGATT
>NW_019666322.1:0-246 GCF_002806865.2 Cucurbita pepo subsp. pepo
GTTTTTGTTAGATAAAGAAGTTGAAAACCTTGTGGCTTTAATAATAGACAATCTCTTGTAGTCTCAAATAGATGTTTAACTATTCTGGGTTTTTATTGTAAAGGTTTCCACAATTTAAGTATTTATTATTCTTTTGGTGTATTTGAGAGTAGCATACTTGATTTTCTACCTAACTTCTTTGACCACCTTTAGTCCGTCAAAAGCGGTAGAAATTTTGGAAGCATACGAGGGTACGCTTGAAGATGA
>NW_019666323.1:0-246 GCF_002806865.2 Cucurbita pepo subsp. pepo
AAGTGCCGCCACCACTGCCTCCCAGGCCGAGGCGAAGAAGGACCGTGGTCAGGGACCCTCCTGAGGAAGTTCCTCGGGAAACTGAATCGCTTGTGGTGTCGACACGAATTTTCTATATGGATATCATGTAGTCATTTATGAGGACTACTATGGAGATGCAGGCACAGACCACTCTCATCCTACAGGCTCTGTTGGCAAATCAGAATGAACAGAATCGGACCGTAGCCCCAGACGTAATAAGAGTGA
>NW_019666324.1:0-246 GCF_002806865.2 Cucurbita pepo subsp. pepo
AATAAAAGAGTGGTTATCGGACTAGATACTCGAATCCTACTGCTCACAACATCGGCTTACTTTATTTTATATTCTGTGGGCGTGCCAGAGTGGTTAACAGGCATGACTAGAAATCATGTGGGCTTTGCCCGTGCAGGTTCAAATCCTGCCGCTCACGAATTATATTTTGAACAAAATCTTTTTCACATTGAAAATAGTGGTTGTTAAAATCTTTTTCACATTGAAAATAGTGGTTGTCCGGCGACT
>NW_019666325.1:0-246 GCF_002806865.2 Cucurbita pepo subsp. pepo
AAAAAAGTCGTAGAAGTCAGGTCGTTATAATATAAATATTTTAATTTTATAAATACTTCCATAAAATATTTACATGGATAAATATGAAAAAAAAACATGATAATAAATTTGTATATAATGTTTTATAGATTTATATTTGATAATAAATTTAGAAAACAATTTAGAATTATTCAAAATTTATTTGATAATATGTCTATAAACCGTAAAAATAATTATAATTATCAACTAAATATTAAATTAATTGTC
>NW_019666326.1:0-246 GCF_002806865.2 Cucurbita pepo subsp. pepo
CAGTCCGAACCAGCATTGTTGTATTATGATAATCAAGCAGCATCGCATATAGCAACCAATTCAGTTTTTCATGAAAGTACGAAGCAAATTGAAATAGATTATCATATATTTCGAAAAAAATTACCAGTTTGAATCATCTATGTTTCGAATAAAATGCAATTGTCAGATGTTTTTACTAAAGCTCTGGGAAGAGAATAATTTGATTTTCTAAAAAAACAAGTTGGGTGTGATTGATATACACTCTCG
>NW_019666327.1:0-246 GCF_002806865.2 Cucurbita pepo subsp. pepo
AAAAAAAAAAAAAAAAAAAAAAATCATACTCGAGACCACTCTTCTTCAACCTAAAGCTTGAACTCTCAATGCTAAAAAAAGTGGAAAGCATACAAATTATCTCAATTGCTTGTTGTAATGAAGGTGTCGGAATAGAATGTAATTGATATGTTAAATAAAAAAAAAAGAAAAAAAAAAAAGAGAGAGAGTTATCCTTACTGTTCAATAGGTGAGTTGCATCACAAATGTGGCCACACTGAAAACTAC
>NW_019666328.1:0-246 GCF_002806865.2 Cucurbita pepo subsp. pepo
TAATAAAAAGAAAAGAGAGATCACTTGATGCAAAAGAAAACCCAAGATGCATTATTTGCTTTTAGAATAAATTGGTTTGAAATAAAACCAGAACTTTGGTAGATGAATTGAAGAATACTCCAATATAAATACTCTGTTAACACAAAACCATAAATGAAAGAAAAAAAAAAAAAACTATTTTAAAAACAAACTTGAAAAAGGCTCCAAACAAATATAGCCCCATAAATAACATTCATAACTAACCAA
>NW_019666329.1:0-246 GCF_002806865.2 Cucurbita pepo subsp. pepo
TTAAGGTATTTCTAAGATTGAAAGAGATATAATGCAATTACCACATGGCTCCACATAAGAAGGAGTTGAACATGGCTATCTTTCAATTTGTAGGAAGCTAGCAGATAAGGTTGCAGCTGCTGGGTTCTTTGTGGTTGCTCCTGATTTCTTCAAGGGAGATCCATATGTTGCAAATGATCCTAATAGGCCAATTAAAGAGTGGCTACAAGAACATGGACCTGTTAGTTCTTGCCTTTCATTTCATTA
>NW_019666330.1:0-246 GCF_002806865.2 Cucurbita pepo subsp. pepo
AAAAAAATTAATAAAAAAGATTGTTGACCGCCTCTTACAACTTTTTAATTTTATATAGAATAAATTAAAATAAAAAAGTTTAAACAGTTATTTCTTACAAATTAATTTTGAACGACTCTATTTAAAGATTGGTTAAAATAAGAATATGTGAGATTAGAAATGAGGTGTCCTTGACTCATAATTGGATTAAGTTAAAGTTAACTCTGATTCACACTTTGAGCACAAGTTTCATTTGAAAATGATGGG
>NW_019666331.1:0-246 GCF_002806865.2 Cucurbita pepo subsp. pepo
TTATTTATTATTTATTATTTATTATTATTATTATTATTATTTGCCTAGTTTGACAAGAAAAGTAGTTGACCAATAGGGTTTGTGTGAATTGCCACATATTTTTTAGCTTTGATCAAGTGGGATTATTGATATAACAATAATTCATTTTTAAATTAGTGTTTGCCACCAAAGTCATGTGCCTATTTTTCACACTTATACAATAATAATACTAATAATAATACTAATAATAATAATAATAATAATAAT
>NW_019666332.1:0-246 GCF_002806865.2 Cucurbita pepo subsp. pepo
AGGTCAAGTTCCATTAATTCACCTAATAAAAGAACTTTCATGTGTCATTTAAAACTTGGCATATCCTGTGTATGCACATATTTCAGAAACCACTCCCATTTAAAAGGGTGACAGGAAAGGTGCATATTCGAACTCAAATCTATTCAACTTTGATCCTAATTTAAGGGACTATATGTAAAGAGTGACAAGAAGTACCATTTAAAAGTTAATTAATCTCCAATAGATACAAGGGACCTCACTTCTAAC
>NW_019666333.1:0-246 GCF_002806865.2 Cucurbita pepo subsp. pepo
ATAAAATAAAATACTTGAATTTAATTACCTAATTTTTTTAAGGGCTACCTGAAGTATTAGAAATGTTTTAGTATGGTTCTAGTTCTAAGTCCCTTAATATTATGGGTTAAAACAACTCAAGAATTAACTTAGAGTTGTGACGAGTGAAAATTATTTTCTTAACAAATGGTCAGGATGACTGAGTGGTAGACTCGAGTTCTACTCTTCAAGAGAGGGTGTTAGTTCATCCATTATTTTATTATGTTC
>NW_019666334.1:0-246 GCF_002806865.2 Cucurbita pepo subsp. pepo
CTTTCCTTTAATTCAATAAAAGATACCAATCATATTCCAAAAATAATAACAATTATATATACAAATATTTTTTCTTATATTTTTTTCAGTCAATGCAACAGATTCCGAATCAGTCAACTTTTTATATCCGACGGTCGCAATTTAAAATTATTATTTTATTATAATCCGTATCAATTTGACCAAATTAATATACGGACATGATTTGGCTTAAATTGACAATGTTTCTATGAACGCGTGGTTGATTTA
>NW_019666336.1:0-246 GCF_002806865.2 Cucurbita pepo subsp. pepo
AAAGTAAGATGGAAGGGCACATGAGTGTGTATTGGTATTATGTGGACATGGTTGGGACATGGTCAAAGAAAGTTGATGAGATATGGGGAACACTCCAACGACACCCTCTCCTCTTCCCACTCACTATCTCACGTGCTAAAGATACCTCAATACACATTAATTTAATCCCTCACTTTACTCTATCATCACATACAAACTACAACAAATCATACTCCTCGGTTTGCATTGCAGACCATACCCTGACAC
>NW_019666337.1:0-246 GCF_002806865.2 Cucurbita pepo subsp. pepo
AGACGTGTCATGTGAACATATAGAAACATAGAAATATTTTGCCTCGGGTCAAGTAATAGACCATGAATGAAGAAGTAGTGGGTCTTTCACTCTCTTCCTAATGAATCGAGGAGTTGGGTCGAGTTGGGTCGAGTAATAGACCATGAATGAAGAAGTGTGGGTCCTTCACTCTCTTCCCAGTGAATCGAGGAGCTGGGTCAAGTAATAGGCCATGAGCGAAGAAGTAGTGGGTCTTTCACAGTGAAT
>NW_019666338.1:0-246 GCF_002806865.2 Cucurbita pepo subsp. pepo
AAAGCCCCTAAGAATCGACATTTTGGGTGTGTGTTTATGAATATGGTTTGATATTTGGGAGAAAAGAGCAAGAAAATAGAATGAAATGATGGTGTGGATTGGAGAGGTTAGTCATGATATTTATAGGATGATGGAAGAAAAGAATGCATAAAATGTGGAATTGATCAAGAGATAAGGCATGCCGTCACTTAGGTTTAGGGGATTTGAAAGGGGTCTGGTTTGATTTATTATGAGGGGAAACATAGC
>NW_019666339.1:0-246 GCF_002806865.2 Cucurbita pepo subsp. pepo
ATAAATTTTATCCTCTTGAGTCGAGCATTATATTCTCTTCACGCAGTTTGATAGTTTTCGTCTTCTCTTTTGATAATGAATTTGCAGAAGATGTCTAGAATTCCACTGGAATTTGGAACTCAGTATGAGGCTTACCCTATCAAATTTATGAAATATATCGTTGTTTCCTTGTGAGTTCAACTGCCTGACTGACCCTTTAATGATTATGGTTGTTCAAGTAACTTTGCCAAAGTAGTGTCCCCCCCC
>NW_019666340.1:0-246 GCF_002806865.2 Cucurbita pepo subsp. pepo
CCTCCAGTTGAAACAGAATCTATGTATAAAAAAACTTGCCTACAATCAAGAAAGTAATAAACAAACAGACAGACCCAATTTCTGGTGATCAAATGCACCCGAAGGATGAATCGTGAAGCCGTGCGCGGTCTGCCATGGAAGGAACAGTGGCTCACTCAAAGCAGCAGGAATTGACAACACTACAGAGGATCCTTCAGTGAAGAACATACAAAAGACTGGCAAAAGTAAGCTGAAAGAATGGCAGTG
>NW_019666341.1:0-246 GCF_002806865.2 Cucurbita pepo subsp. pepo
GGTAGAATATTACCTAGATCGTGACCTTAGTGGTCCATTAATATATCAACTTCATCAAGAGATTGGGAAGTTTGGATTTACGAGCGATGAATTCAATCCCTACTTGTCTTGTCGACACAAGTCGACACATTTTGTTAGGTGCAAACAAATTCTTACATTGACGCAAAAATGAAAATAACAATATCGTATAAGGATAATTATTTTTGTTGATATGAGATATTTTAAGTGAATCAAAAAACAAATACA
>NW_019666343.1:0-246 GCF_002806865.2 Cucurbita pepo subsp. pepo
AGTTGAGCACTTTTGATGAAGAAATCGAGAGTTATTAGGTCTTAGATAAGATTGCCTAAGGAAACAAAATTCTGCTTTTTTGAATAAGTTGCAGATGATTGATCAAATTCCAAAATTAAGACCATGCATTTTAAGACATTGCTCCAAAACAAATCTCTTAGAAAATTCCAAAATTAAAACCATTCCCTTTAAGACATTGCTCCAAAACAACTTTGAGATTGAGAGAAATATAAGGAAGAAAAACAT
>NW_019666344.1:0-246 GCF_002806865.2 Cucurbita pepo subsp. pepo
TCTCTCTAATAAATTAATGACATTGTTTAATTTAAATTCTTTTAATATTCTTTGTTAAGAAATAAATCATGGATTAAATTACATTTCAAATTCAATTAATAAAATATATTTTGATCTATTTTTCTTTTTAAATTTCTTTATGTTTTCAATTGGCCACTTCTCTTAATATATAATTAAAGGAATTGATTTTATAAAATTAAAGAAAATACTCAATACAAACTTTTTATGCATTATTAATGTAAATTA
>NW_019666345.1:0-246 GCF_002806865.2 Cucurbita pepo subsp. pepo
CCATTTCCCGCTCCTTCAAACCTTTTTGGCTTCCCACATCAAATTCAACTCACAAACTCGTTAAACGCCTCAAATCCATTAGAAATCAAGCTGAATCCGACTTCAAAACCAAAAATGGCAGCACACCAGGCGACCATCGGTGGTCTCTTCACGGAACGACGGCACTCGTTACCGGCGGCACTCGCGGAATCGGGTAATTTTATATCTATGTAGACATATAAATTATCGTTTTAGATTGTTGGGTTT
>NW_019666346.1:0-246 GCF_002806865.2 Cucurbita pepo subsp. pepo
AGCTTAGTGGCAATGCTTACTGAACTAAGGAAGTTTATTGTGTGCAGGCGGTAGTAGCTAATTACTTTGTAATCCTTCATGAGAGCCCATAAGTTAAGTGCTAAATGGGCCCAGTGGGCCATATTTGGATGACGACGTGGGCCAGACCATGGACGGGCTCGGCGGTCGAATAAGCGGGAAGGGAAAAAGGGAGGTCGGGAAACAATGGTGGATTTACGTGCAATATGCTCTCGCTTTTTTTATTCC
>NW_019666347.1:0-246 GCF_002806865.2 Cucurbita pepo subsp. pepo
GAGGCCCAGCATCCTTCCTAGCACACCACCTCGTGTCCATCCCCCAAACTAGTGTTTGGCTCTGATACCATTTGTAACCGCCCAAACCCACCACTAGCAGATATTGTCTCTTTGAGCTTTCCCTTTCGGGCTTTCCCTCAAAGTTCTTAGGACGCGTATGATAAGGAGAGGTTTCCACACTGTTATTCAGAATGGTAGTTATATTTTAGGAATTTGATATTATCTATTCCATGAAGTTTGTTGTCA
>NW_019666348.1:0-246 GCF_002806865.2 Cucurbita pepo subsp. pepo
AAAGAAAGAATGGAAGGATCAAGGTAGTTCCAGAGGAGGCAGGGAACGAGGTCGTGGAAGATGGAGAGGCCATGGGAGAAGTGACTGACATCGAGGAGATGAAGGAGAGTTATAAACTCATTAGAAGAAATTCGACAAAAGTAAAATTAAATGTTACAGGTGCCAGCAGATGGGACACTTCGCATCAGAGTGTTCCACAGAAGATGAACAACTCAACTTGATAGAGATGAAAAAGGATGAGGAGTC
>NW_019666349.1:0-246 GCF_002806865.2 Cucurbita pepo subsp. pepo
AACCACTGAACAAACGAACATGTTCAAAGAAGCTAAAAAACAGAGCTTCGAGATTGTGAAAATGGCGGTGGGTTGTCCTGTTTTTAATCTAACCTGAATGACATGGTTTTTGAAGCTGACATTCTCTTTTTCCTTACGAGTTCGATACTCAACGTAAAGAATGCTAATCAAATAGGCTGTCCAGCTTCCAATGATGCCGTAAAATACTTGAAATATGATGCCTGAGAGCATACCCAGTTGAGAAAA
>NW_019666350.1:0-246 GCF_002806865.2 Cucurbita pepo subsp. pepo
TTTAAGTTTTGTGCAGTGTTCTATAGTATGGGGTTGTTTTAATTCTGTTTTCTCGGTCATTCAACCCTTACATGTTTGACATTTGTGCCTTAGCTGCTTCGGTTCCTTAGTTGTCCTTAATGGTATTCTTTGATGTGTGCTTGGAGGGAATGACAGTGACTAAAAATTGTTTTCTATCATCTTTAGTTCCCAGTTCTAAATATAGGAAACACATATATACCAAGCTGGGATACTTATCAGTTGAAT
>NW_019666351.1:0-246 GCF_002806865.2 Cucurbita pepo subsp. pepo
AATGATAACAAAAGTTGATTCACAACTAGAACAAACTCCAATATCCCGAAGAAGTTTAAAATCGTTGTTGACAGCAAAAAGAACAAAAAAAAGGCTAACAAAATAGGAAATGTCGAATTGTGGAATTGGAAAAACTGGGGCTCCAAACACTCACCAACAACCTTCGCGGCCTCGTCACCCATTTTTGAAGCAGGGTATCTGAGCTAGGGTTCCCAAAAGACAAAATAAAAAATAAAAAATAAAAAA
>NW_019666352.1:0-246 GCF_002806865.2 Cucurbita pepo subsp. pepo
ACCTCTCTAATTTGTTGTTTTCTCTGCATTTCACTCCGCCAGGACTTTCCTCTTTACATTTTCAAGGTAAACTTGCTGTCCCTCTCTACTTTTTCTTTATACGTTCTTCTCCGATTGACTGTTGAGGTTCTCAGTGCTTCTTCTATGGAACGATACATTGTTTTTGGATCTCCTTGTGTTTTCCGTCGCCGGAATTTCCTACTCGAACAACGCGGCGTTTTGTTTTGTTTTGTTTTTTTGTTTTAT
>NW_019666353.1:0-246 GCF_002806865.2 Cucurbita pepo subsp. pepo
TCAGAATTCTGCTGTCAATTAGTTTGTGTGAGTTGACAAAATTTTTCTCGCCTCCATTGGAAGAAAATAAATTATTTTTCTTTGAAGATATCAATATTTATTAATATTGTATTTTCATAAATGGGCGAAATTAATATTTTTCAAAATTAGTAACTTAAGATATATAAACATATAACCAAGTTCATTAAGTAATTAATATAAACACTAAAAAACAAAGGGTATGACCTATGCAATAAATTTCAAATA
>NW_019666354.1:0-246 GCF_002806865.2 Cucurbita pepo subsp. pepo
AATGCTTATCTTTGGCTTTGTTGAACTTTCTGTAAGTTCCCCCTTTCATCGCATTTGTTTGTTTATCGTACACTCTTACATGTGGTTTGAATCCAAAATATTTTACCTCTTGATCGATCATATATATATTTTTACTAGTTGAGTTATATTTAGGTTCACCCATGATAGCCGATACATATATAATTTCGAAAAAGTACCATTTTTGCATGTGCATGCATACATGATAGATTAGCTAAGAAAAACGGT
>NW_019666355.1:0-246 GCF_002806865.2 Cucurbita pepo subsp. pepo
AGTTTTCTAACAAATTATCAATCAAGTGTTATTTATAGCAATTTCATCCGCTACTTCAATCGTGCAAATATTCACTTCTAGAGCTCCAAGTGGTCTTTCTTCAATCGAATTAGTTTGTAACACATGAAATAATGGTTGAACCGAGCTTGTCAAATTTTGTAGATGAAGAATAAAAATGCTTGTTGAATCTTCTTGGCTTTGGATTGTGTAATAGGTTCAGTTGGAACACCGTGATCTTTATCATCT
>NW_019666356.1:0-246 GCF_002806865.2 Cucurbita pepo subsp. pepo
GATTTATTACACATAAATCTAAAAAATATTTGTGGTTCCATGGTTTAGTGTATAGGACATTGGACTATGAATCCAATAACTTGAGTTCAAATCTTGGTGGGACCTTTTCCCTAGTTCTTTACTTAAATTTTAATGTGTTGAAACTCTCCGTAGATACAAATATGAAAGTAATGTTTGAAATCTAACCTTGGCAACTTATAAATAACTTTTCACCCCTTGATTTTCTTCACAAAATTTCTTCATTAT
>NW_019666357.1:0-246 GCF_002806865.2 Cucurbita pepo subsp. pepo
AGTACCTATTGACCCTAGTCCCCTGCATCTCGAATGTCACAAAGTCAAACCACAAAATGTAAGAGCGTGGGAGAGTCAAGAAAATTATATGTATATTTTTAAATAATAAGGGAAGAAATCATGACACAGTAAATTCAATTCAATTGACCGAACTATAATATATATGACATAATGTATAGATATAATAATTCATAATTATATTGGTAAATATGAATTACCCTTTACGTAAAGTAAGTCAAATTATAT
>NW_019666358.1:0-246 GCF_002806865.2 Cucurbita pepo subsp. pepo
AAAAAAAAAAAAAAAAAAGAAGAAAAGAAAAGAAAAAAGAAGAAACAACCTTTCCTCACTCCCTCCACTAACATCTCATCCCTTTCACACAGTTATCCCTCCTCAACCCATCCTTAAGCCAGAAATAAATAGAAAAACCGTAGTCACATTTGAGGAAACAAATGAGAATGGTCTTTACCCATTTGAGATTCAGGGGAGATTTCCAATAGATTTGATCAATAAGGTATATATTAAATCTTCATTTTC
>NW_019666359.1:0-246 GCF_002806865.2 Cucurbita pepo subsp. pepo
CTCTCCAACTGATGTGGGATCCCACCTTGGTTGGAGAGGGGAACGAAGGACCTCACATCGGTTGGAGAGGAGAACAAAGGATCACACATCGGTTGGAGAGGAGACATTCCTTATAAGAGTGGGAAAACCTCTCCCTAGCAGACCCGTTTTAAAATTTTGAGAAGAAGCCCAGAAGGAAAAGCTCAGAGAGAACAATATCTACTAACGGTAGGCTTGGGCTGTTACAAATGGTATCAGAGTCAGACA
>NW_019666360.1:0-246 GCF_002806865.2 Cucurbita pepo subsp. pepo
GTGTTTTAGGACTGTTCCAAGATATATTAAAAATTCGAAACATTACACATTAATCCGTCAAAGAAAGATTCATCCGTTAAAAAAAAAGTTAGAATCTTTATAATCCCTCCGTTCTCCAAATAAAACGAACAGTAATTTACCTTGTGGTAGATGTGAGCTGTTCGAGTCTCCTATGTTGATTAACACGTACCGCAATGATGATTTTACAATGTGAAATTACACAAATACCCTACAAAACCATGGTGG
>NW_019666361.1:0-246 GCF_002806865.2 Cucurbita pepo subsp. pepo
TTTTTTTTTTCTTTTTTTCTTTTTTTCTTTCCAAATGAAAAATTTCCCCTAAAACTTCCAATTTTCAAGTATGAAAGCAAGAAAAGTGTAGTGGAAATTTGTTGCCCAAATAAGCTGACATTTCTTTGTAATGTGTTTTGTCGCATTACCAATCACCATCAAAATTCCAAGGAAAAGAAAGAAACCCAACGCTAGACCACTTTTATTAAAACACTAATACTTTAATTACTAAATAATGATATCATC
>NW_019666362.1:0-246 GCF_002806865.2 Cucurbita pepo subsp. pepo
GATTTAACTTGACTCGCCAATGAATTTTAAAAAGTGTCAAAACATGAGTTTTGACTATATCTGTAAGTTCGAGTTAGTTACCTTACACACCACGTCACAAACAACTGAAGTGGATTGAAAATACATATTAAAGGGAAGCACCAACACCCATGCTTTGTTCGACTTCACTAGAAGGTGGGCTTGAACCTCTGACCTTGTGGTTAATAGCCACACGCTCTAACCAACTAAGCTATTCCAGCCAACAAT
>NW_019666363.1:0-246 GCF_002806865.2 Cucurbita pepo subsp. pepo
CCCTATAATTAGTTTTACCTTAAATGATGGAGGACTGGTCTCGTTGGAGCCTAATTCCTTTATTAAATTTCTATACTAAATAAATGTACATACACCATTTTCATCAAATGAACCACACCAAAAATTATCCCCAAAGAACTTATCAAAAAAATTCTTTAAAAAAAAATATATATTTTAGTTTTCAAACTAATTACTCCTCACTTTTCTTACTTTTATTTCTATCTTACAATTTTTCCTCTTTTTCTC
>NW_019666364.1:0-246 GCF_002806865.2 Cucurbita pepo subsp. pepo
AGAATTTTGTGGTATTTGTTCTTTAGGAGAAGAGTATATAAATTAAAACAACTGAAGTGCTCATTCTCTACAATAACTGAATACACTGAAGACGTTTCTTTTACTTTACTAGTATACTATACATCAATTGATGAACCAAGAAACAATGAATTAAGCTTTCATTTCGATTTCATGTGAGGCCAGAAAACTAATTAAAATAGTATGTATCACGAAGCATAGGTTGTTTGGTGTACTTGAACATGTAAC
>NW_019666365.1:0-246 GCF_002806865.2 Cucurbita pepo subsp. pepo
GAAAATTAGAGAATTATTGTATATATGTAATCCAAATCCACCGTCAGCACATATTGTCCTCTTTGAGTCTTTTCTATCGGGCCTCCCCTCAAGGCTTTAAAAGCGTTTCTGTTTCCACACTCTTATAAAGAGTGTTTTGTTCTCCTCCCCAATTAATGTGGGACATCACAATCCAACCCCCTTCGGGGCTCAGCGTCCTCACTGACCCTTTCTCCAATCGATGTGGGACTACCACCAAATCCACCC
>NW_019666366.1:0-246 GCF_002806865.2 Cucurbita pepo subsp. pepo
TTTCGAGTTTTCTCCCAATGTTTTAAAATGTGTCTACTATACAGAGATTTCCACACTCTTAAAATGTGAGATCTCACAATTCACCCCCTTTGGGAACCTAGAAAGAATGTTGCCTGGTGTCTAGCTCTGATACCATTTATAACAGCGCATTAACCAACTACTAGTAGATATTGTCCTCTTTGGATTTTCCCTTCAAAGGCTTTCTCTCAAGGTTTTAAAACACCTCTAAAACCGTGAGACCGATTG
>NW_019666367.1:0-246 GCF_002806865.2 Cucurbita pepo subsp. pepo
AGGTTACAAAAGGGAAAAAAATAGAATATAGGGTTATGTTGTGAACCCAGAGAGAAAGAAGAAAAAGAACCCTAATTCGGCACTTGTTGACATTAGAAGGACAAAAAGACCAAGAAGGATAGATTAAAGCAAAGAGGTGGACGAGAGAGCTCAAAGTAAGGGACTTCCATTGAAGTACAACAATAAAGCTTGGTAACTCTCTTATCCTTTACTCTATCTTCTTATTCTATCAATTTTATATGATTA
>NW_019666368.1:0-246 GCF_002806865.2 Cucurbita pepo subsp. pepo
CAAACCTCTACAATGATATGATATTATGCACTTTCAGCATACGATCATGGGTTTTCCTTCGGCTTTTCCAAAAAGCTTTTTACTAATGGAAATAGTATCACTTAACGTATTCTCCTGATTTTCCTTTTAATTAGCCAATATGAAACTTCAAACACAGCAAAGAAAGAAGATTATATATATAGATAGATTAGGAAAGTGATGGTGCCCCCATTTGTGGGAATTGAGAGTATTGAGTGGCACGTGGTA
>NW_019666369.1:0-246 GCF_002806865.2 Cucurbita pepo subsp. pepo
TGATGCTTGACAATTAACTGGTGAAAGAGTGCTAGTTTCTAAGAAGGGTGTTTATTAATTCATAAACTTTGCGATCAAGAAATTGTTCTATCCCTGTAAAGATGAAGGAATAAAAAATTGGCCAAACCATCTTTTCATCATCTCATTCTATTAGCAAAGAGCTAGTATGGTGTATTAATGAAGATAATTCAGCCCAAGTGGGAAATGTTATTGTGGAGAAAAAGCTAATACCCAAATGATATCTCT
>NW_019666370.1:0-246 GCF_002806865.2 Cucurbita pepo subsp. pepo
TTGTTTTGATAAGATAATAGTGGGTTAAATTTAAACGTTTGAGGTCAAGGCGTAAATATTAGATGGTAAATAATATCATAAGAATTACAGATATACACATTTTGGTTAGACCAGTGATTGAGCAACCCTAATAGAGTTCATAACCTAATAGGAGGACTGCATTCGAATGAGAGCAATTTCAATGATATGATGACTTATAAAACCTTAAAGAAAATGAAAGTTACTATCTATACAAACAAGGTGCAC
>NW_019666371.1:0-246 GCF_002806865.2 Cucurbita pepo subsp. pepo
CAAGAAAACTACATCACATTTTTTTACCAAAGTCAAAAGTCAAAAGTCAAAATTGAACATCGTTACACAAAAACCTAAGCAACAAATGGGCATTAATGGTCAACTCTAGGCCCAATATAAGAAACCACTAATTTCCATTAATTGACCAACAAATGGGCCTTAATGGTCAACTTTGGAAAATCGAACGGCGTTGACTCGGCTTCACATCCCAACAATATTTTAATTGTACTTTACAGGAAAAAAAAA
>NW_019666372.1:0-246 GCF_002806865.2 Cucurbita pepo subsp. pepo
AACAAGATAAATTATGTCAGATTTAAATAATTCTAAACATATAGAGTTGGTGGTGTATAAAATAATTTAAATACTTGAAGATCGAACCGTACGATCGATGGTGTAGAAAATAATTTAATTTAGTTGTTGATACCATATGTAACCATATAATATAAATATATATCCAAAATAATTGAAAGACGGGACCATTATTAACATGAATCTTAAAGATTACATTTTTAATATCACAAAAATAACCAATAAATT
>NW_019666373.1:0-246 GCF_002806865.2 Cucurbita pepo subsp. pepo
CCAACGATTAGTCTTGGCCCAATAGCCTTCCACAGCCCGCGCCCGAACCACGACCCGAACCACGACCCGACACTACCGCATGACGTGGCTCTCTCTGCTTTCGCCACGTGTCACACAGCAGCGCAGGCAGTCCCTCAGCTCGGCTCGGCGCAAAAGGCTCGGGCTCTCTCCGGTGACGCTTCGGCGGCTCCTCCGGCGGCTCCAACGGTTGTTCGGCTCGGCTCACCTGTTTTCAGCCCGGTTTCC
>NW_019666374.1:0-246 GCF_002806865.2 Cucurbita pepo subsp. pepo
CCAGGAAAAAAGGTTCTTCAATAAACCATTGGGGGTTTTGAACAAAAACCCATAATCATTTGAAGTAATCCGAGACGAAAACCAAAGAAAGTAGAAGAACAAGCCAAACCCACAAGATCAATAGAAAGAAAACAAAGAAAAAATGAAATTCAAAGGAAAAGAAAAGAAAAATTACATTGAGTTTTATGGGTTTTGGAAGAAGTTCGATGAAATTTGTTTGTGAGTTTATGATTTTTAGATTGGGGG
>NW_019666375.1:0-246 GCF_002806865.2 Cucurbita pepo subsp. pepo
TTGTATGATTCCTACTATTATTCTTATTGTCTCCCAATTCACAAAGACGGAAATGGGGCATGTAAGTCTTTTAATATTGTTCAGGCCGAGTTAAGTAAAAACGAGCTATCGGAGCCGGTGATTTATCATAGCTAAATTTTAGTTTTAATCAATTTTAGTAGATAATTTTTGTTTTCCAATGCTTTAAACACACACCAAATTTAAATTTCATCCATGAAACTTAAATAAACAATAAAATTTACGTCT
>NW_019666376.1:0-246 GCF_002806865.2 Cucurbita pepo subsp. pepo
CGCACATATCTAGCAAAGCAAGAAAGAAAAACTCTGGTTGTATCTTTAGCATAAATTTCCTTAATCAGTACCTGATACAATAAAGACATTTGTATCCACTTATTGCGTATCCCCGCCGCCTACGGCTCGCCGGAGAAGAAGATTGAAGAAACAACGGGGCGGCTGCATACGTCGTGGCTCGTGAAAGACGGAGAAGAAGACAATCATGCTTTCCATTTTTGTTCTCTTTCCATTTTTCCCCATATT
>NW_019666377.1:0-246 GCF_002806865.2 Cucurbita pepo subsp. pepo
GAGAGAGAGAGAGAGCCAAGATGGCATTCACTTGCAGAAGCACCTGCACCTCAGTGGCCTTGTGCATTTGAAGAGAAAAGAAGAAGCAAAGCTGAAGGTGTAGGTGCAAATGCAGGAGAAGGCTAACAATTTGGCCATAAATTTCTGATGATTTCTGGTGCGTTGTGTACAAACGTGAGAGAAGATTATATAATCAAAGAGATTCGGAGATTGCGAGAAATGGAGCCAAGAAGTGGGCGGGGCGGG
>NW_019666378.1:0-246 GCF_002806865.2 Cucurbita pepo subsp. pepo
ATTATGCTATTGATGAATAGTTGGCCTGCACGTTGCTAGTACTCATGTTATCACATCACTATGAGTAATACGACGGTTTCCTTAAAGTTAAAGGTTTTTAGATCTATTGATGGTTTGGCGCTTAATTCTTTTTTGTTCTTGTTAGGTTTGATGAATAGTTGACCCAAATGAGTACTCATCTTATCGCACTGTTACGAGTTATACGGTGGTATTCCTAAAGGTTTTTAGATATACCAATGGTAAGTA
>NW_019666379.1:0-246 GCF_002806865.2 Cucurbita pepo subsp. pepo
TCGTGAAACTTTAGAGTTGATTTTTTCACATGTTTGGAGTCAGTGTAGCTACTCCCGAAGGTTGTGGGATATGGTGGCGAAGGTGCTTATTAACCCAATTTTCCATAATAAGGGTCTGATTCAGTGGCAAGCAATTTTCTCACTATTTTGTTGAATCTATGGATTGCGAGAAATAAAGTATTTCGAGGGTACCGAAGTCTTGGAAGAGGTTTGGAGTTTGGAAAATTTTAATCTCTTGTGGCGTTC
>NW_019666380.1:0-246 GCF_002806865.2 Cucurbita pepo subsp. pepo
GTAAAAGCTAATATAGAAATTAGGTTAAATTTGACTCTTTTGACAGATTTAGTAACAGTCTCACTCATTCATGTTATATGTCTTTATCTAAAAATAAAAAATAAAAAAAAGAAAAAAAACTTTGGAAAAAAACTTTGGAAAATGGAACGATGGAAAATATCACATAAGTACTATTTTTTAGACTTTCAACAATGGAATTCCACCTTATTACTTACTAGAAGAGAGAAATTATTTTATTATTGGATT
>NW_019666381.1:0-246 GCF_002806865.2 Cucurbita pepo subsp. pepo
AGTGGAGATGTAGACTCTAGCAAGAGCACACCTAAATATATATACACTTTAGATTGAATAGCAGTGAGTTGGATGTTCAAGCTTCAGAAATGCGTTGCTCTTTCATCTACTGAGGCTGAGTACGTGGCAATAGCTGAAGTTGGAAAGGANGACTATCTAGAAGAATTAGGCATCACATGAACATCGAAGTATTGTTGATCTAAGGGGATCTATCATACGAAGAGGCCCTAGTCCAAATTTTAGCTT
>NW_019666382.1:0-246 GCF_002806865.2 Cucurbita pepo subsp. pepo
CCGGACCTACTCTTTCTAAAATTTCGAACGGTCCAATGAATTGGGGGCTGAGCTTCCTCTTGCCTCCGAATCTTAGAATACCTTTCATGGGTGCTACTTTTAGGAACACTGGGTCCCCCTCTTCGAACTCTAAATTCCTACGCCTAACGTCAGCGTAGCTCTTTTGCCTACTCTGTNACATTCTTATTCTAATTTTCTGTATTGTCTCGTTGGTGACGCGGACCAGCTCGGGTCCTACTAGTTCTC
>NW_019666383.1:0-246 GCF_002806865.2 Cucurbita pepo subsp. pepo
TTGCAATGTTGTATGAATTTTTTATGTGTACTATAATATTGTATTGTTAGTAAATGATAGACTTAAAGAGAAAAAAGAGGGGAGAGGAAGAAGAAAGAAGAGGGAAGAAGATTAAGATTTTGAGGAAGGNGAGCTCACCTCGAGAAGGATTAGTAACTAGGAAGGATGCAGCTGCATTGCTTCAAGTTGTACCGCCACAAGCTCACCCACCTCTAGCAGCACCAGTGACTGGAATAGACCCCACTA
>NW_019666384.1:0-246 GCF_002806865.2 Cucurbita pepo subsp. pepo
GCTTACTTGCTTGTTAGAGGACTAGTTGGGTCGATAGAGGTTGTTCAATCTAACCTTTGCATCGATCTTTGGCATGAGACTCTTTTCAGGCCGAATCTTGTCTATTCCGAATCAAGTATAAGTTCAATAGTTTCCTCCCGTATGAGAGTAACCAAAAGAGAAGATCTAAGAGAACTTGTTTGTCTAGCTTGACNTTGTTTTGTTTTGTTCGCCAGTAATGCTTTCTTTTTGAGAGGCAATGGAATT
>NW_019666385.1:0-246 GCF_002806865.2 Cucurbita pepo subsp. pepo
CATACTACACCAAACATAATTATTTCATTCATAAGCATCGACTTAAACCAAACCACCACGAAGAGATCCTGATCAGCTACATAGGGTTCATTTGAAATAGTTCTTACTTTCTTTCATTAAATGACAGAACAATTTGATAACTATTTGACAAACTCCGTTTATTGTTCTTTATAATCCAAAATGAATTNTTATAATCCAAAATGAATTAGAAATTTTTGAAACTCCTCGTTCTCAATTTGTTTAAAA
>NW_019666386.1:0-246 GCF_002806865.2 Cucurbita pepo subsp. pepo
GTCGTTACCTCCGTTTGGCCTGTTGGGGTTTCCATTTCGATGACCTGGCGGCTTATATTTTTTGCCCCTAGTGTTTGGGGCCTGTGTTGTTTTTCTTTGGTAACTCGCCTCGTTCCCGTTGTGTAGGAGTCTCTCGGCGCTGGCAATTGCAGNGTTGTGTAGGAGTCTCTCGGCGCTGGCAATTGCAGTAGCTAGGTCTTGGACTTTTTTCTCGTGTATTTTTGTTTTGGCCCACGGTTGTAACCC
>NW_019666387.1:0-246 GCF_002806865.2 Cucurbita pepo subsp. pepo
GAAGATCTCCTCCCTTCTTCCATTCAACCTCGAAAAATGACATGAGACTGAAGTGGTTATTTTTTTCTACCATGGTAGACTCGTTCACTTCAAGAGAATCTTTTCTATGATCAGACTTGATGACGAGTCTCTTGACGATGATCTAGAGCTCAGGAGATAAACTCACGACACCTCGACCACCTGCCCAAATAAATCTTATGAGTGGCACAGTTTTTTTTTTTTTTTTTTTTTTTTTTTTTTTTTTTT
>NW_019666388.1:0-246 GCF_002806865.2 Cucurbita pepo subsp. pepo
ATCCCTCTTCATGGGTTAGACATATTCTCGCCGAAGCCAAGCCAGCATCGCCGCTGAGCGACGATCCCTCTGCAATTTTCCATGGCCAAGAAAGTGTTTCTTTAAGCCTCCTCTGAACCAGGTTGTTGACATCTTCACGAAAAGTGTTTCTCAACCTCTTTGAATTTTTCAGATTCAAGCTTCACCTTCGTNCTTCGTTCAAATATGACGCTCAGCTTGCGGTGGGGTGTTAAGGATATTTAGTAA
>NW_019666389.1:0-246 GCF_002806865.2 Cucurbita pepo subsp. pepo
TGTTTAAATAGTTAAAATCTCCAACACCCATTTGAATGTTAGCCAAAAACTCACTTAAATTTCCAGCGATAAAATTAACCGAAAAGATAGGTTCTCTGTGGAATCGATAATTTACTTATTACTTGCTACTTGTGATAGTGTATACTTGCACTTATTCTTGTGAATTTTACGTCATTTTATTNATTATATACATCTACAAGCTATCAAGTTTTTGGCGCCATTGCCGGGGAACCTAATTTGGTTATT
>NW_019666390.1:0-246 GCF_002806865.2 Cucurbita pepo subsp. pepo
TATTTGAAGATCAAATAAACTTCAATTCACATCTTTTTCTTCGTCCATCAAAATCTAGAACCGTTGTGTTTGATATATTTTTTTTTTCTCATAATCTACGCTTGAAGATAACTTCTAAATTTCTGGAATTCTGTAAAAAGAAGAGTTAGATCGTTCTTAAAATCTTCACGTCCTTTCTTTTTGGAATTTTTTTCAGTGTACNAGTAGATAACTTCTAAATTTCTGGAATTCTGTAAAAAGAAGAGT
>NW_019666391.1:0-246 GCF_002806865.2 Cucurbita pepo subsp. pepo
TCTGAACCTTAAACCTAAAGAAGAAGTGTAAAGACTAAAGCTAGAGAGTTTATTGTCTCATATTCAATACTTGCTGCCCTATTCTTTCTTTACTGTCTTTGAAAGAAGGGAGACTAAAGCTGAATGAAACAGATTGAACTCCGTAACATNAAAAGGAGGAGGCAGACCTGAAGAACCATTAATTCATTCCCCTTGTTCTTTCCTTGGGAGGTAAATAGAATAGAAAGAATAGTTTACGGCGGGAAG
>NW_019666392.1:0-246 GCF_002806865.2 Cucurbita pepo subsp. pepo
AGCGCTCTACCATCTGAGCTACATCCCCACTATTTTTGCATCACAAAACCCTAATTTCCCGTCATCAATAATAGTGGAAATGAAGAAATATTACTACCTAACATGACATGAATAAGGAAAAATTGAAAAAAAATAATATATTTAATAATAGATAGTCTTATATTTGGAGATGCAGGGTATCAATCCTCGTACCACTCGCANTCAATCCTCGTACCACTCGCATGCAAAGCGAGCGCTCTACCATCT
>NW_019666393.1:0-246 GCF_002806865.2 Cucurbita pepo subsp. pepo
TTGTTGTGCGATCCTAACAATTGGTATCGATCCTAACAAGAAACGCTAGCAAAAAAGGCAACGCATCAACTAGGTAATTCACCACCCGATATTTAGGAAGAAATACTTGTAGGATTCGCTTTGATTGCATGCATGTTAGTAGTTTTGCTTCAGATTAGCTCTCCATGTAAATTATTGGTCAGATTAAGTGTTATGATTNGTTACATGAGTGTTGCTGTATTCTTTAAGCTTCCGCTGTATGTATGC
>NW_019666394.1:0-246 GCF_002806865.2 Cucurbita pepo subsp. pepo
ATATGAAATCAGGATTTTGGCAAATCTAGATTTCAGAAAAATACCAAGTACAAAACGGCTTTCAATGTTCCTTCGGACAATACGAATGGAACGTTATGCCATTTGGGCTAAAAAAACGCTACATCCAAATTTCAAAAGATTATGAATGATATTTTCAATCCTTTTCAAGACTTTTCAATTGTTTATGTTGACGATGTTCNCGCTACATCCAAATTTCAAAAGATTATGAATGATATTTTCAATCCT
>NW_019666395.1:0-246 GCF_002806865.2 Cucurbita pepo subsp. pepo
TTTTCTCAAATCTAAAATTTTTTGTTTTCTGTGTTTTTTACGGTAACTATGATATTGATTGGGAGAGGAGGGAGAAGGGAGAGAAAAAGAAAAGTATTTTTCTTACAAAAAACAAATGTCACATTAAAATTTTATGGAGGGACCACAACTAAAACCAAAACTAAGAGGCTAAACAGTCAAGTTTGAAAATTCAGGCGTTTAANAGGGTTATTTATTTATTTAGGCTATTACATATTAGAGAAATAT
>NW_019666396.1:0-246 GCF_002806865.2 Cucurbita pepo subsp. pepo
GATTTCTCCCTCGCTTGATTGTTCTGAGTCGATTAGAGCCAATCGTAGTAGCTGATTTTTTAGCTCTTGATTTATATCCAACTCATTGATCTTTCCTCTTATCGGACACTTGTTAGCATAGTGTCCTTCTTCTCGACATTTGAAGCAAGTTTGCTTTTTCTTTCCTCTATGGGTTTTTGTAAGAGTATACTTTCTTCTTGNCTTCTTTTCGATACTTTTCTCTGGGCCTGTATGAATTATAAGGCT
>NW_019666397.1:0-246 GCF_002806865.2 Cucurbita pepo subsp. pepo
GATTTGAAGGTCACGTGTTCGATCTCCACGTTCACCGCACCCCTGACTATTCAATAAAAAAATTAGTCATTATTTCTTTTTAAAATCTCAATGAATCAGCGAAATACCTTTACTGATGAATTTTCATTTCCAATGTTTGCGGGGATAGCTTAGTTGGGAGAGCGTTAGACNTACCTTTACTGATGAATTTTCATTTCCAATGTTTGCGGGGATAGCTTAGTTGGGAGAGCGTTAGACTGAAGATTT
>NW_019666398.1:0-246 GCF_002806865.2 Cucurbita pepo subsp. pepo
GCATCATAAAACCCTAAATTTCCCATCATAAGCTACATTCCACCATTCTTGCATCACAAGACCCTAAATTTCTCATCATAAGCTACATCCCCACAATTGTTGCATCATAAAACCCTAAAATTCCCATCATCAATAATAGTGAAAATGAAGCCCTCAAATTCCCATCATCAATAATAGTGAAAATGAAGAAAATCTANTCCCTATACCTCTCTCATCATAACCTACATCCCCACAATTCTTGCATCA
>NW_019666399.1:0-246 GCF_002806865.2 Cucurbita pepo subsp. pepo
GCTGCCACGTGTCACACAGCGGTGCGGCAGTCCTCGGCTCGACTCGGTGCAAATGGCTTGGGCTCCCTCCGGTGACGCTCCAGCGGCTCCTCCGGCGGCTCCAGCGGCTGTTCGGCTCGGCTCACCTGTTTTCAGCCCGATTTCCACTCTTTCGACCCTCCCGGATCTGTTTTCGGTCCCGATNCGGTCCCGATTAAGGTATCCAAGGCCGTTTTAGAGCCGTGTTTCACATTTATTAAATTAGGT
>NW_019666400.1:0-246 GCF_002806865.2 Cucurbita pepo subsp. pepo
TTGAGTTTGACTCATGATAAGATCTCCCTTCTTGTGGAATCAGCATAATAGGAAAACCATTCTAAAATAAATTTTTACAAGGGATTCTATGGTGTAGTGGTTAGCACTTTGGACTTTGAATCCAAGTTCAACTCCCGATATGACCTTTATGAAATGACCTTGATGTGAAAACACAGAATAAGGAACGANGTTCAACTCCCGATATGACCTTTATGAAATGACCTTGATGTGAAAACACAGAATAAG
>NW_019666401.1:0-246 GCF_002806865.2 Cucurbita pepo subsp. pepo
TGCCCGGTTCTAGTTCAGGAAAAGGTCTGATCTCTTTCATTCGAGCACATTGATGCTGAAGAAGTCTTTGGAACCGGTGGAGAGGCTATGATGACTTCAAGCTATTCAAATATCATGACCGATACCACAAAGAAAGGGTATCTAAGTCACACTAGTGGAATAGCTTTTTCATAATAATTATCTTGATATATGNTCCTGATGACTAATAAGGTAAGGGGTTTTAAAAGACAAAAGAATGACAATTCT
>NW_019666402.1:0-246 GCF_002806865.2 Cucurbita pepo subsp. pepo
AGGTGTCACATACCAACCAGCTTCCTCCTTGGTTTGTTCTTCAATCACATCTGACTGTGAGATGTATCGCTCTGATCCTAATGATTTATTAAAACCAAGGTCGCCGCTACATGCATAATATAACTATTCGTTGGAGAAATTCATTTAAAAGAAATGTAACTAAAATGCGTGGAGAAATTCATTTAAAATAAANCAATAAACAATGCTTTGGACTTAAATGTTTGTAATAAAAATTTTAAAACAATA
>NW_019666403.1:0-246 GCF_002806865.2 Cucurbita pepo subsp. pepo
ACAGTTGGAGGATACAACCAAGTGGGAGCAAGCCATGGATGCTGAAACGTCTAGGCTTCAAAAATGCGTTGTATTGAGGCTGAGTACATGGCAATAGTTGAAGCTGGAAAGAAAACGATATGGATGACTGACTATCTGGAAGAATTGGCAAGAAGTAGCACGAAGATATTCTTTACAGAGATAGTCANGACTATCTGGAAGAATTGGCAAGAAGTAGCACGAAGATATTCTTTACAGAGATAGTCA
>NW_019666404.1:0-246 GCF_002806865.2 Cucurbita pepo subsp. pepo
GGACGTTTGAAGTACGTGCTAAAGAATGGAGTCACGGTCGACGTTTTTCGAAACTTTTTTGGTGAAAAATTAGGACTAATGATTTAGAATCGAATTTCGAAGAAACGGATAGCATAAAACAGTAAATGAGTGCTTAAAATCGAGACCCTAATTCNTCGAGACCCTAATTCGGAAACCTAATCTGGGACTTTTGAAGTACGTTCCTAAAGACCCAAGTCACGATCGACGTTTTTCGAAACTTTTTTG
>NW_019666406.1:0-245 GCF_002806865.2 Cucurbita pepo subsp. pepo
CCACATGTGCTCTTGACCTGCATACCCGACTCGACCCGATGATGTGACCCGCACCTCTCCGCTTCGACTTGACCCAACTCTGCTTGGCTCGGTGGCTTCCTCGGTGCATTTGGCTCGATTTGATTGTTTTGGGCTCCGTTTTTGCTATGTGGTTCTTAAGTTGATTTTGACATAATTGGAAGCAATCGAGGATAACCACTATTTGGTCAATTTAAATTATTTTAGCCAAAAACCGAGTTAATCGA
>NW_019666407.1:0-245 GCF_002806865.2 Cucurbita pepo subsp. pepo
GTAATTGAATCGGTCCATATATTAGAAGATTGTTTTCAATTCAAGTTGTGATTATACCGTCCTATTGCCCTACAACTGATATATACCGTCTAAGAGAGCTAGCTCAACCATAATGTTATAGTCATACGAAATACATCCGTAAATTTGAAGTAAAAAAATTAAATTTTCCTTAAATTTTCTCATAAATCAATTATTTTATTTATTTATATATAATAATTATTATTAAATATATATATATATATATA
>NW_019666408.1:0-245 GCF_002806865.2 Cucurbita pepo subsp. pepo
TTTGTCTAGGCAGTTAGGGTAATACAAAATTAATGTATGAAATTTGATGTGCTTATTTATACAAAGTATTAATAATATGGGTTTAGTTGTGGTGTAGGCACTTATGGTAATACAAAATTAATGCGAATGAAATATGATTATCTTTAATTAACTTCGTAATAATTTTATTAAAACTGCTTCCCACATTTCAAATAATTTATGATTTTCGTTATAATTAATTAATTAGTTAATTAGTTAATTAAATC
>NW_019666409.1:0-245 GCF_002806865.2 Cucurbita pepo subsp. pepo
ACAAAATAAGAAACGGACACAAAACATTTTTAAACAAAAGACGATGGGTGAGGCTTGTGTATGATACATACTCTAGAGTTTGCTCCTAACCTCGACTAGCTCCTTATTACCTAAAAAAATATGGAAAATAAGGAATGAGTACAAAGGCTAGTAGCCTACTTGTAGGCTCTTAATCATGTCCTTGATATGGTTGGGTACCACACCCTTTCTTTTATTGTTCTGGTTGTTGTTGTAAGTATTTAGAC
>NW_019666410.1:0-245 GCF_002806865.2 Cucurbita pepo subsp. pepo
ACCCAAAGCGTTTCTAGCGTTTAGGAATAATTTCATTTGACAATACAACGATACAAGACATAGGTAGAATAGGTCAGTGTTGCATGGATTGGATAGGGGAGGGGATGATCGTTTTAAATTTACTTGAGATAAAAGGCACAAAATTTCAGCATGGCAATCATAGGTATTACTAATTTTGTATTAGGGCAAACACTGATGGATTCCGACACAAATGAAAATAAAGGAGGAATTACGTTTTCTTGCTC
>NW_019666411.1:0-245 GCF_002806865.2 Cucurbita pepo subsp. pepo
TTAATTAATTAATTAATTAATTGAGTAGATTAGGATTTGGGAAATGTGAGAGGGATGTTTGGTCTGAAAATAATAATAAAAATAAAAATAAAAAATTAATTAATTAATTAAGTGTATGTAAAACTAAGACACAGATTAATTACCCTGTACCTTAAATTAAGGTTGGTCACATGGGGTGTTGTAATTGTTTATTACATCTTAATAGTTGTCATGTCCCTTCTTATACATTCTTTTTCTCATTTTTT
>NW_019666412.1:0-245 GCF_002806865.2 Cucurbita pepo subsp. pepo
ATAGGCTAATTCGGAGCAATTTTCGACTTTCATGATGAGAAATTTAATATTTATTTGATGTACATGGTTTTGGTCAATGGTCCAAAGAGAATATTAATGTAAATATTAAAATCATGTTTTAAAAATAAATTATCTATAACCCATGGTATGTAAAGGAGAAGATAAGCCTTTTAATTTTAGGAATCGAAGTCTATTCAAGTTATTAAAATTAAACCTAAGTCAATTTGGGTACTCCATTAATGGAG
>NW_019666413.1:0-245 GCF_002806865.2 Cucurbita pepo subsp. pepo
ATACCGATAAACTTTTAATAATATTTCAAAAATACAACATTAAAAAATTTAATTAATATCCTTCGATTTTTGTTTATATTAGTGACTGTAAAAAAAAGTAATTTTTTTTATAAAAATAAATGTATTAACCTTTCTTTTTAAAATTTTATAAGTATTTTTTAAAAATAATAATAATAATAATAAAATTATTCACTATATTTTTTAAAAAAATATGTAATATGGCTTGTAATTCATGGTATTATTCT
>NW_019666414.1:0-245 GCF_002806865.2 Cucurbita pepo subsp. pepo
AGAAAAATATGAATGTTTCCACTATGCCTTTGTTGCATCAGTGGAGACCACGTCATGTAAAAAGCTATATAATCTACTAGGCTAGCCCCTATTTTGCCGTGATTTCAATATCTATTAGTATGCTTTTCTAGTTTGGGTAAATCCAATTTCTGATACATTAGGTCCATTTACAGATGAGCAGAAAAACTCACCTCATCAACAGTGTTAATGCCCCCATTTATTGTGAATCTCAAGTCTGGAAAGTC
>NW_019666415.1:0-245 GCF_002806865.2 Cucurbita pepo subsp. pepo
TAGAGGGGGTTGCGTCGTCCGGAAAAGTCGCTGAAGCTCCAGAGGGGGTTGCGTCGGCCGGAAGCGTCGCTGAAGCTCTAGAGGGGGTTGCGTCGTTCAGAAGCGTCGCTGAAGCTCCAAAGGGGGTTGCGTCGTCCGCAAGCGTCGCTGAAGCTCCAAAGGGGGTTGCGTCGTCCGGAATCGTCGCTGAAGCTCCAAAGGGATTTGCGTCGTCCAGAAGCGTCGCTGAAGCTCCGGAGGGGGTT
>NW_019666416.1:0-245 GCF_002806865.2 Cucurbita pepo subsp. pepo
TTGTTTTTTCTCTTTTTTAGCCCTAAATTTTAATTTTTTTTAAATATTGAAATTAATTCGTTTCCATAACGTAAATATCTTCCCGTTGTTTATCTTTTTGTTTGTATATTTATTTAATTAAATAGTGGATGTTAAATTTAAATATTTATGTAAGTTTTCAAACACAGAAAACAGGAATTTAAACCTAATTTCGGAAAACTACAAATTAAAAAAAAATAATGTTTAAAATACCTCTTAATTCACTT
>NW_019666417.1:0-245 GCF_002806865.2 Cucurbita pepo subsp. pepo
GAAAGTGTTGAAAGGAAAGACGAAACAAGCAAGAATGAGAGGTCTGAGTGAGAGCTCGCTCCTCAATTTGCCTGTTTGTCTCTTGGGAGACGAGGATTTTCTGTCCTCCGCTCTAGCAACTGAGCAATACTGTTCCTACACATTAGCCTTATTGTCAAATTGGATGGAACCGGTGACACGAGGATATTTTGAGTAGACAAGTAGGTGATTGAGGCAAGGAAAGGAGCATTCTTGGTGGCTGAGTC
>NW_019666418.1:0-245 GCF_002806865.2 Cucurbita pepo subsp. pepo
TTCTAAAGGAGTGTTGAGTAGCGTTTGAAAGAAGGCTTTTTGTTGTCAAGATCATTGTGGATATATATATTTCTTTTGCAAAAGTAAAAAATGTCATTGGTTGTGGGAAGGAATCTAATTTAGATTTTTGAAGGATCGGAGGAGTTTCGTCCATATGCATTAGACACACGAAAGGAATAACTTTTATTCCCATATTTGTGATACACATCAAAAGCTTCAAATTGCATCCCTTCAAACAATTCATT
>NW_019666419.1:0-245 GCF_002806865.2 Cucurbita pepo subsp. pepo
ACTTTGAGTATAAGCTCTCATAGCTTTGCTTTGAGCTTCCCCAAAAGGCCTCACACCGGAGATAGTATTCCCCAGTTATAAACCCATGATCATTCCCTAAATTAGCAGACTCACTCCCAATAATTCTCAACAAAATCTCGGGTTAGAACATTACATAAATTGTTTAAAAACTATGATTAAGGTTTAGTTAAGGGTTAATATTGGATTGGAAGGGTTAGGGAAAGCAAAAGGAGACCCAAGTCGTC
>NW_019666420.1:0-245 GCF_002806865.2 Cucurbita pepo subsp. pepo
TAAAAATAAAAATATTTATCTGATGGGAGAAATTTTTTTTTTCATCTCTCTCCTTCTAAATTTAAACAGAGATTTCTGACCTTATTCGAGACAAGTTCCCACGAAACGTCGACCTGCCGACCTTATAAATTAAATAGACATGTTTAATTAAAGTTGAAATTTTCTTCCGTCCACAAAAAGATGATGTCGAAATTAATTTGACCTGCACACAAACTATATATATATATATATATATATATATATAT
>NW_019666421.1:0-245 GCF_002806865.2 Cucurbita pepo subsp. pepo
TCTTGAATGAGCCCCTCGAAAGCTTGATGCAAATAAACGTATTTTTCTTCTTTCTACGTCTCCGAGCTATATATCCTCGTTCCATTCTAGTCATTGAATAAATCTTTGATGAATAACTAATAGATTTCCTTTCTTTCAGTTAGTCCTCCTTTCTCCTTTCCTTCCTAGTCTATTAATAACAAAAGGGATTTTGCCAATGTAATGTATCTAAATGCCAATGGCTTTTGCTACTATAACCTTCCCGA
>NW_019666422.1:0-245 GCF_002806865.2 Cucurbita pepo subsp. pepo
GAAATAAATTCATGTCGACTGTTTTTAGATCCGTATTTCTTCGGTTCATTACATAACTGCGATATTCGAAAATTTCTTACTATATCATCAGTGAAAAACGTGTTTAGAAATAAAATATTAGGGGTTTGCAGAGATTGAGTCTCATGGGGATCTGCTCCGAACAAAACGGAGATTGAGGGAGGAGACGAGGCGAAATTACATTCTCGTCCACGTCCCCAACCCGACCTCGCCCCAATCTTTGTCCC
>NW_019666423.1:0-245 GCF_002806865.2 Cucurbita pepo subsp. pepo
AAATTTGATGGTTTTGACACGTATGATCAATAGTCAACACCCGAAAATGGTTTCGAAACAAAGAAGAAAAGCTTATATCAGTGTATATATGAACTAAAAATTAAAACCTTGATAAACCCGAACCTGATCATTTAAAATATCGAGTGGCTTGGTTCACAAGTGATCTCATTTACCAACATAATCATTAATTAGGATACCTATTAACCATAATTTAGAACAAAATCATGTTGAAAAGATGAGACATA
>NW_019666424.1:0-245 GCF_002806865.2 Cucurbita pepo subsp. pepo
AAATAAAGAATTTCCACGTGGAAAATACTGTTTAATTATAGTATTATTTTTTATAAAAAAAAATTAAATAGTTATGAAAGATAACCTAAATTATTGAAATATATAGAATGTTTTTGGCATAAGTATTAGATTCAGTAGACATTTAATTTAAAAGCCCTTTAAATTACTTTTTAAGCATTTTTAAAAAAGTTTCAAAAACATTTTGATTATTATAACTTTTTTTACAAATTATTTATTAAAAAAAA
>NW_019666425.1:0-245 GCF_002806865.2 Cucurbita pepo subsp. pepo
TCACAAGAGAAACATGATCTATAAAAACAAAAAGAAATTTAATACCAAATCGAACTATGATCATGAACCGAGGGTGTGCCATTCACACATTCCCTTGTAGAGGCTTAGGAGGGAAACTCGGCTAAGCCAAGCTCTTCTCTTTTTCCTTTACATTAAAGCTTGGGTTTTTGTGTTTTTCGTTTCTTGGTTATATGACTTATACTTCAAGTACATAATTATTCGTAAAAAAATAATATATTGATCAC
>NW_019666426.1:0-245 GCF_002806865.2 Cucurbita pepo subsp. pepo
CCTTCCACCCTCAAGGAACGATGGAGGTCGGGTGGACTCTGTGATTGTGGCGGTTGGGACATTGGATGTCCTCTAACAGTACTTGAAGGCGTCAGTGAAGATACTTCGCGACGAACAGACACGCACGAGTGTCGGGCATTCAACGTACATGCTAAGGTATATACACACACACTCTCCCTCTTAGAGATTTCGACCTCTGACCTCTGAATCATTCTAGTAATTTAGTTAGATTCGTGATGATTATG
>NW_019666427.1:0-245 GCF_002806865.2 Cucurbita pepo subsp. pepo
TCTGCTGCTCCTTTCCAGTGTGTATTAACAAGCCTCGTCCCGTGTCGTCGTGTCGAAACTCCACTTCTCTTCTTCTCTGAACTGAAAGTCTCTACCAGGATTATCTCATGTTGTTTCTTCAGTTCATCCAAGTTCAAATCAAGGTCGAATACTGCCCACGAAAGTATCGCTTTCTCGGTTGGACTCCCAAAGATTTCTAGAGGCAATGAAGAAGCTGGTGTTTGAATACTACCAGTTGTGTTCAA
>NW_019666428.1:0-245 GCF_002806865.2 Cucurbita pepo subsp. pepo
TTTGTATAAAATTAATATTTTTTTAAATAGAAATAATTATAAAAAAAAAAAAACAACAACATAATTTCCTTTTTAAATGTAATATTTATTCCATAATTTTATTTAAAATATTTTTTAGAAAAGTGTAAAAGGAAAAAGATTCCCTTTTATTTTAATACAATTCATTTTTTATACCAATTATGTCTGATTTTACAACAAATTAGATTTTATTTCTTATTTTCAAAAGCTAAATTTGGTATTTCATA
>NW_019666429.1:0-245 GCF_002806865.2 Cucurbita pepo subsp. pepo
AAATAAAAAAGTGAAATTAGAAGAATTTTGCAAAGTAGAGAATTTAAAAAGATTTAATTAACATTTTCCCACTGTGGGATTTAAATAATAAAAAATGGGAAGAAAATGAAAGGCGAAGAGAAGTCAAAGAGTAGCAGGTAACTGGATAGAGTTCCAATCTGTGTTCAAATTGGGCTATTGGAGTGTTATTTTTTTAATTATTTAAAAAATCTTATTTATCCAGATAAAAATATTTTTAGTTTTTT
>NW_019666430.1:0-245 GCF_002806865.2 Cucurbita pepo subsp. pepo
TGTAATATTACATTTGAGCTTTCGTAAATGTTTTAAACCTATCTTGAAGTAAAAATTCGTTATAAATTTGGATGGAACTTGGGATCTGAAACTAGAGGTGTTCGTATGATTCATTTACTCGAACAACTTGACTCTGTGTTGGGTTGAGTTTTTAGAAAATCAAAAAATTCAATTCGTGGGTGAAACTCTTTTGGTCTAGTCAATCCAACCAAATCGAAATAGGGTTCACAATCCAATCCAACCCA
>NW_019666431.1:0-245 GCF_002806865.2 Cucurbita pepo subsp. pepo
ATGAATAGGATGGTGATGAGTGTGATCTTAGTTTTCCCTCCTGGATGTTACTATTCGTATTAGATCCAGACACCGGGCGGTGTGACAGCGAGAGCGTTGAGCCCCAAAGGGGGTGGACACTAGGCGGTGTGCCAATGAGGATGCTGGGCCCCGAAGGGATGGATTGTGAGATCCCGCATTAGTTGGAGAGAGGAACAAAGCCTTGAGGGGAAGCTAGATTACAAACTTGGAAATCAATCATTATT
>NW_019666432.1:0-245 GCF_002806865.2 Cucurbita pepo subsp. pepo
GAGAAGGTTTCCACACCATTTGGGCTTTCCCTTTCGAGCTTCCCCTCTTTGGGCTTGCGTTTGCTATGAGAAGGGTTCCACACCCTTTTAAGTGGTAGTTTGTTCTCCTCCCGGGCTAAAAGGGTGGTTTGTTCTCCTCCCCTAGGCTTCCACTCAAGTCTTTAAAACTGGTCTGCTAGGGTAAGGTTTCCACACCCTTTTAAGCGGTGGTTTGTTCTCCTCCCCAACCAATGTGGGACATCACA
>NW_019666433.1:0-245 GCF_002806865.2 Cucurbita pepo subsp. pepo
TCACGGTACTACTTCACTATCGGTCACCCAGGAGTATTTAGTCTTGTAAGGTGGTCATTGCTGATTCACATGAGATTTCACCTATTTAAAACGTCAAACACTAAATTATTTTATTATTTTAAATAAAACTTGCCTGATTTAGAGTATTAGATGTTAACTTTTAATGATATTGATTCAGTCACTACTTCCTTTACTTGAATATCACAGTGAAAGAATATAAGCGTTTAAATTTATATAATTTCTTC
>NW_019666434.1:0-245 GCF_002806865.2 Cucurbita pepo subsp. pepo
ATAAGGGTATTCTGAAATTGTTTTAAAAAAAATTTAAAAATTTTTTTGGGATATATAAATTTTTTAAAGTTAAAAATTTTCTTAAAAAATATTTTTATTAATTTAGTAATTAAAAAAAAAAGAAACTTGTAGAAAGTTAAACTTAGTAGAAAATTTGAGCGGTATATCTGGTTGTACCGAAAACCACGGTCGGAAAGAAACGCAGGTTGAGTTCGGTGAAGTGGATAAGAGCGACGATGCAAATA
>NW_019666435.1:0-245 GCF_002806865.2 Cucurbita pepo subsp. pepo
GACTACATGGAGTCCCAGTGTCTATAGTGTCGAATCGGGATTCACGCTTTACGTCAGCGTTTTGGCGCGGACATAAAAAAAAAAGCACTGGGTACCCGCCTCGACTGTAGTACCGCCTTCCACCCCCAAATAGATGGACAAACGAAGTGTTTAAACCAAATTCTAGAGGACATGTTACGCGCTTGCATACTAGATTTTAAGAGCGAGGATGCGTATCACTAAAAGTCGACAGAAAAGCTACGCCG
>NW_019666438.1:0-245 GCF_002806865.2 Cucurbita pepo subsp. pepo
TTTAATTATACCTAAAGGAGTCACCTAATTTTGCATAAAATAATTTAAACTTCGACTCAAAATAATTTAAAGTAGCTAAAAGTAGTCCTACTAACCTTAAACGCTTCCGAAGAGTTGAAAAATAGTAGGAAATGGTCCAAGCGTATCAAACCCAAGTCGAATTAGTCGAAATGTCGGCTTGAAGTCGTTAGAAAATATATTCTACAATTGTTTCAAACCGCTCAAGTAGGATGAAAGGAAGCCCA
>NW_019666439.1:0-245 GCF_002806865.2 Cucurbita pepo subsp. pepo
GTTAAATAGTATAAATGGTATCCGATAGAAAAGATGAAAGCACTATATAGGGAATATCCTCAACCTAACTATGTTTTTTGAAAAAGATATTCCTTCGTTTACCAAACTAGAAATAGTATTAGTATAAGGGCAAAGATTCCTTAATTAGAAATCCTCAAGAAAGAGCTTGCATCTTCTTTCATTTCTCCGGCTGACTGAGGTTCATCTTGACCTCCTGAATCTCTACAACTTGGTTTCATGGCTTC
>NW_019666440.1:0-245 GCF_002806865.2 Cucurbita pepo subsp. pepo
TCTGCTGCTCCTTTCCAGTGTGTATTAACAAGCCTCGTCCCATGTCGTCGTGTCAAAACTCCGCTTCTCTTCTTCTCTGAACTGAAAGTCTCTACCAGGATCATCTCATGTTGTTTCTTCAGTTCATCCAAGTTCAAATCCAGGTCGAATACCGCCCACGAAAGTATCGCTTTCTCGGTCGGACTCCCGAAGATTTCTAGAGGTAATGAAGAAGCTGGTGTTTGAATACTACCAGTTGTGTTCAA
>NW_019666441.1:0-245 GCF_002806865.2 Cucurbita pepo subsp. pepo
AACGAGGATTACATGGTGGGCCTTGATCCATGGTAACAAACTAGTAAATCAGTAGATTCTCTTGATTCATGGTAAGAATCCAGTAAATCAATAGATTCTCCTCGATCCATGTTAACAAACCAAAAAATCATTAGATTATCTTCCTAGATAGATATGACCTTTTCTACGTTTAAACATTACAAATTTGCTATATATATATATATATGGAAAATACAAAAAAAAAAAAAAAAAAAAAAAAAAAAAAA
>NW_019666442.1:0-245 GCF_002806865.2 Cucurbita pepo subsp. pepo
AGATTAAGGCTGCCCTGCGCAGTGCCCATTGGGTAATTGGGTAATTGGGATGTGTGTTGCTTTGGTGCCCCAAATTAAGGTCGAGCCCGGAAGATCCGTTCACAAGGGTTGGAGCCATATTTGGTTTTGGGTCAACCGAAAAGCAGATTAGTGTCTCTTATTTATATATTTACGGGATTGTGTTTAAATTATTTTGAGTAGAATATAAGGGAAGAAGGAGTATTTGAGAGGGAAAATGGAGTATG
>NW_019666443.1:0-245 GCF_002806865.2 Cucurbita pepo subsp. pepo
ATAACAACCTTGGTCGCAGTGTTAGCAAAGGCAAGCAACTATTCTCCTATATCTGGTTTGATTGTCTGCCATTTTTTATCCTAAAACTATGGTGAAGTGTTTTATCTTTGTGAAGAGCTATTATCTTTTCAATAATTTAGAAATTACTCGTAGCTTTCAGTTCCTTGAGCATGCTCACTAGACGGGGAGAGGTCTTTTATTATGACATGGAGTAATAAATGTTTATTATGGAAATAAGTTATAAT
>NW_019666444.1:0-245 GCF_002806865.2 Cucurbita pepo subsp. pepo
AGAAAGGTTGAATAGATAAATGAGCCAACCAAATAGTTCAATTCAAGGTTTCACAATTATGCCCTCAATTATCTCAGTCTCCCAAGTGCTTTCATTGAAGGAAGACAAATCCTTGACCCCATTCTCATTACTAACAAAATTGTGGAAGAATATAGACTAAAGAAAAAAAGGGTTGGGTTTTAAAGCTGGAGATTGAAAGGACTTTGACCTGGTTGATTGGGATTTTCTTGAACAGGTTTTTGTGC
>NW_019666445.1:0-245 GCF_002806865.2 Cucurbita pepo subsp. pepo
AATTTTATAAAGTGGAGCAGAACCTGAAGTCCTACTGTCAAACTCAGGAGGTCAATTGTATTTCTCCCAGGTACCATTGTGATGGGGATCTCCAAAGAAACCTTAGAATTATCACCACTACCTCTTCCACTTCCTATTAAGCGATTCAAACAGCACCCATAAAGCAGCCATTGGAACAATGCAGGAACGATTATAAAGCCATTGAAATGCATCGATACAAATAATTAATTCCAATCACCTGCCAG
>NW_019666446.1:0-245 GCF_002806865.2 Cucurbita pepo subsp. pepo
TCCCTCCCACCAAACCTCTTCTAAGCGCAGGAGGAATACTGTGGTACATAACTTCTTTGTCTAGCAAGCTCATGGAGATCATGAACAATCTTAAAGACTGCATCGGGTCTCGCCAGCCTCAACGCGTTCTGTGACATCACCATCAGCTCGTCCGCTTTTGGCCCGAACCAATTTGCTACAATCTTCGCTATCTCTTTAGGAGATTTTGAAAACTTCCCGCAACCGTTCTCAACAACATACGGTAC
>NW_019666447.1:0-245 GCF_002806865.2 Cucurbita pepo subsp. pepo
ATATATATATATATGGGAAATCCTTGAAACGAAGAACTTGATAGTCCCAAACGAAGAACTTGAAACCATTTTATTAAGAAATTCAGAGCTCCAACCTGATCCCACTTCCTTTAGTGCTTTGCGTGGATCAAATTCCTCATCACATACTGCAGAATTCCACCATGATCGAAGTATGCCAGTTCCACCTGCACATTAAAACCAGCAAACTTTCAGATTAAGAAAGTACCAATGGCGACCTGGGTTTT
>NW_019666448.1:0-245 GCF_002806865.2 Cucurbita pepo subsp. pepo
ACAGCATCGGCAAGTTCTTCTCATCTCCAACCAAGTTTGACGCGAAGAAAGGCGGCATGACGCCGGAGCGCGCATTGTTCGGTGATAACTTCCAGCAAGGAGTAAAGCGTTGACGATTTACACACAAGACCCGGGTCAGGGTATTAACCAGCCAATCGGCAATGCCGCGTCAGGTCTTGGTGAATCGCTTGCTGCTACTTTTGAGCAGGGATTTGAAGAAGGACCGTTTAACTCTGCATTGCGAC
>NW_019666449.1:0-245 GCF_002806865.2 Cucurbita pepo subsp. pepo
AGTACGTCGGGAGTTTAAAGATCAATGTATGACCCCTTAAAAGTAAAAGAGGTCAATTAGGATAAATAAAAAAAAAAGGCATCAGTCCACTATGAAGATGGCTCAAGATCTCCAACCCATACGGATATGGATACTCAATCCGTCTACGAAAGTCAGCTAAATGTCATTACGGCTGTTTTCAAGATAGACAAAGAATTATTGAAGGCAGATTAAAGAAGCTGGAAGACTACCAGAAGAGGCGAAGT
>NW_019666450.1:0-245 GCF_002806865.2 Cucurbita pepo subsp. pepo
GTCGATCACAAACCAGCAATCAAAGAAATTCATCCAACAAAGAGTGTTCACTACAAGGCCTTGATTACAACAGAAAGGCAGCCACAAGGAATGATCTCGTTTCTCTAATGACGAAAAAATAAGCAGAAAGGAGGGAGAAAAGAATATAGAAGTTTGGCTTACATATGCTCTAACAGTATAAACATCAAATAGCTATGCTCAAAGGTGTAGGACAACAAAAACAAAAGCAACTAACATGCTCCAAT
>NW_019666451.1:0-245 GCF_002806865.2 Cucurbita pepo subsp. pepo
GCCATCCAAGTTCCTCCCAATTGAAGCACCAAGACCATGAAGGCCAGAACTTTTGTTTATGCAACCTTCCTTGTCGTATGTTTCTAACATCTTAACTCCATCATACGTTCTACAGACAATTGCCAGCATAGTTTCCATTCCCAGGTACTCCGAGAGCAGTCTGCAATTGAATTTTTTTTTACAAAAATCACGTAAGTGCAAAACTATTTATATTGTTTGTTTGATTTTGTAATATAATCGACTCT
>NW_019666452.1:0-245 GCF_002806865.2 Cucurbita pepo subsp. pepo
TTTACTAGTTGAGCTATGTTCATATTAATAATATAGTTTTTAAATTAAGGTAAAATAATTAATAATAGAAAATTTTAACACTCGAGTCTCGACGAAGTATTAAATACCCGATGTTTTCAATTCCATATTTTTTTATTTTAATGAGTCTTAAAGATCAAATTTCAAGATTGTGTAGAAGAGAAAAAGGCTTGAAAAAGTACTATGGACTATATATATATAAAAGAAAAATAGTTAAAAATTGAAAA
>NW_019666453.1:0-245 GCF_002806865.2 Cucurbita pepo subsp. pepo
TTTCATATATTGTCCAAACCGTTATGTATAATCATCGAGCTTCTCATAGCTGTACCATACTCATTTAACGACTAGGCTAGTCCCGTGACTTTCATCTTTTTGTGAATGTGAGGACGATTTTTGTGGATGCTTGTTTGAATGTGATTTACTTGTGTCGTGAAAAAGAAAGACAAAATGAGCTTGTTAACTACTTGTGTACTATAACTCTAATACCTAAAAGGCTAGTGAAATAGTTAAAATAAGAC
>NW_019666454.1:0-245 GCF_002806865.2 Cucurbita pepo subsp. pepo
CCAGATAGCAGATTAACAAAAATCAAAAGGAAAAAAAAGAAACGAACGTCCCAGAAAACGCAATCATACAAGAACAAAACCAATCATAATGACTCTGCTTTAACTTACAACCACTCATTCGACTACGACAGAATGCACCCAAGTAAAGGACACAATAAAACGATTGGAAAACAAATCAGCATCCATGAATCACGACAACGAAGCAAAACAAAACCGGAATTTAGTAAAAAAAAAAAAAAAAAAGG
>NW_019666456.1:0-245 GCF_002806865.2 Cucurbita pepo subsp. pepo
GGATCCTTGACTCTTCTACGAACCCAGCCAGTTCTTTTCGTAGTCTAATTCAGATTGAAATAAAATGGCATGATCAAACAACACTTGAAAACTGGAAAATAAATAACATAAACCAGATTTCCGTTTAGTTTATTGACAATCAAGCTATAAATGAATAGGAGAAATACAGACCCCAACCTTTAAACAGGAAAATGGGAATGAACATCATCCATTACTCGAGAAATACAGAAAAATCGACAATACTC
>NW_019666457.1:0-245 GCF_002806865.2 Cucurbita pepo subsp. pepo
AGTCATTTCTCCTTCCTCTGGCTCGATAGCGTGCCATAACCTTAGCGCCTGTAGGTTGACGCGCATCAACAAGGTCCACTCGTTAACGAATACTGAACAACGACGATCGTTGTCTCCCTGATCACTCTCTCAACGACACCTTGACGCCTATCTCCACGGCGTCGGCCTCTTCGTGGAAGTGATGGAGATGTCGGCACTTGGCGACGACGTGGAGGAGTGAGCGAGCCTACTCGAGATGGACCCCA
>NW_019666458.1:0-245 GCF_002806865.2 Cucurbita pepo subsp. pepo
TAACCTTATGGTTCACAATGTTTAAAACAACATTTTTTTTTTCTTGAAATTTTGAAAAAAATAAATGATTTTAGTCTCTGCTATCAAATTTTTCATTAACTAGAAGAATAGAAAGCTTTTGAAACTTTTTCTTTAGGTATTAATTTTCAAGTTGACATGAATTAATATATGAAATTGTTGTAATATGTTAATTTTTTATTTTTTAAATAATTGTTTAAAACATTTTATGCTTTCAATTATATTTT
>NW_019666459.1:0-245 GCF_002806865.2 Cucurbita pepo subsp. pepo
TTTTTTTTTAATATTCTAAGTACAAAAAATATTAAAAAAAAAATTAACATAATATATATATTTTTATGAAATAGTTGATTATTTATATAAAAATAAATATTTAAATTGAAAAAAAAAATATTATTATGAGTATTATTTATTTATTTATAAATCTCAGTCTTTTTCTCCTAATTATTAGCTTCTGAAAAGAAGGTGGGGAATTGGGCAAGAAAGAATCGGACAACAAAGAGAGCTTCATCTCTGTC
>NW_019666460.1:0-245 GCF_002806865.2 Cucurbita pepo subsp. pepo
AGGATAATAAGGGCTTAGTATGAAAAGACTATTTAACCAGGAGTGAGGGATGGAACCTTCTGCCTTAGAAAGGGTAATAAATGTCTAATCTTTAGCAGTATACTCAACTCAAATTAACAGGTAGAAAAGTCGATGATTGAGGAAAGTAAAGTCGGCAAATGTGAAAGTATAGAGACTAAATTATCATTAGGACTAAACTATTATTTTCGGTATCTGATGTAAAAGTTTGGATTATAAACCTTCCC
>NW_019666461.1:0-245 GCF_002806865.2 Cucurbita pepo subsp. pepo
ATAGAAGAGAGAAATTTTGAATTTCATAGTTTTGTAACTTTTCCGTATAATATTTGAAAATAGAGGACAAGAACGCATGGCAGACAGACGAAGAATTTGCTAGAGAAATGCTAGCCGGAGTTAACCCTGTAATGATTCGTCGTCTTGAGGTAATCTCAAAGTTCTATTTCTAAGTTCATCTCTATCTAATAAATTTTATTTTCAATAAATAATTTTCCGTTTGAATTTTTCTAGGAATTTCCCCC
>NW_019666462.1:0-245 GCF_002806865.2 Cucurbita pepo subsp. pepo
ACCCTTCTCCTTTTCAAGTTTGTCACGGGTTAAAACAAATGCAGAGTTGAAAAGATACAAACGTAAATTCAATATAGATCTGAGTATAACCCAATAAGGTTAAAATATTATATATCTCAAACCGAAAAATATTGTCCAAGATTTAATTATTTGGTCTTTATTAAAAAAAAACAGAAAGGAAAATAGCTGTCAAAGAAAAAGAAGGAAGGAAAAATAAAAATGACGCAATAAATTTGGTTTTCTTA
>NW_019666464.1:0-245 GCF_002806865.2 Cucurbita pepo subsp. pepo
TAAGTTTCTGATGCATCATTACCTGCATAAAAAGACAAGTCGAGTAAAATTTACAAACAAAACATGGTAGATTAACGAGGAGATCCTCGTTGTAACAGCCCAAGCCTACCACTAGTAGATTTTGTCTGCTTTGATCCGTTACGTATCACCGTCAGTCTCACGGTTTTAAAATACATCTGTTAGGGAGAGGTTTCTACACTCTTCTAAGGTATGCTTCGTTCCCCTCTCCAACCGATGTGGGATCT
>NW_019666465.1:0-245 GCF_002806865.2 Cucurbita pepo subsp. pepo
TTCCAAAAAACTGCCAATTTCATTACAATCAGTACACTTAACTCTTACCCGGACACTTGCTCTCTGTTCATTCACCAACGACCTCGCATTTCACCGGAGGAGGAGGAGGAGGAGGAGGAGGAGGAGGAGGAAGAGATACGGAGGGGCGGTGGGTTTGAATCGTTGAGGACTTGCGGAAGATCTGTTTCTACTGATTTCACGAGTTTTTTCTCAGTTTATATTCCCGACACAGTTCGTTTCATCTC
>NW_019666466.1:0-245 GCF_002806865.2 Cucurbita pepo subsp. pepo
TTTTATTGTCATTCATTCTTTCATTTTATAGGTGGAGTAGTAATACAGATGAACAGCAATGGGTTTTGAGAAGAAAACAAATAATGATTAAAGAATCAAAACCAAAACAAGCAAGAAATCCAAGTTCATCTTTGATTCAATTCTGTTTGATGAGCCAACAGAGCTCTCTCTTGAGCTGATCTGATGCCTTCCAACTTCACCATGTGAAGCAAGAAATCACTCCAAATGTCAATAGGACCAGGCAG
>NW_019666467.1:0-245 GCF_002806865.2 Cucurbita pepo subsp. pepo
GGAAACCAAAGTTCCTGACCAGTGAGCTTCTCACAGCCACCACATAAACTTTTTAGTTCGTCCAAATTTATAATAGAAGATTCATGTTTTCCCTTTAGCTAATCCCTTTGTATCCTCTTTCATTCTTCAGAATGATAGTTTGGTTTCTTTTTTTTTTAATTAAAAAAAAACATTAAAACGTACTAGAAAAATGAAAACTCATATGGCTCCAAAAATCACCAAAATTTTCACTTATGTCTACTTTG
>NW_019666468.1:0-245 GCF_002806865.2 Cucurbita pepo subsp. pepo
ACGAAGATGAAAATTTGGCAACCTCAATATAAATTTACTTACACGATTCGAGAACTCAAGAAGCCTCCATATTCATCGACAAAAGCTTGTGGAATTTCCCAATGAAAAAGTGTAACCATAGGTGTGATGCCTACAAATCATAATATTTAGTGGTAAGAAAAGGAGAAAAGAGTAGTGTTCATACAAAATATTCAACAAAATTTGGTAGTTTTCTTCTCTAATTTCAAAGTTATCACTTATCTAAT
>NW_019666470.1:0-245 GCF_002806865.2 Cucurbita pepo subsp. pepo
GTTTAAGGTATTATTGAAGCTTTCGGAAGTTTAACATTTTATTTATTTATAAATTTTATTTGAGCTCAAGAAGCTTCTAGTTGTACCCGTCGAACTCTTTCGGATAAGCAATATTAAACTGTCAAAGTTGTTGGTTTGCTTTCAATATTAAACCGTGAAATTTGCGTTGGATGCTCGTGAAAATTTGTTTCTATACACGAGTCTTCTATGTCTACATAGATATAACTGTTGGATGATGGAAGTCC
>NW_019666471.1:0-245 GCF_002806865.2 Cucurbita pepo subsp. pepo
TAATAAGTCGAGAACCTTTTAAACACAAAATTGAAAATTTAAGGATCTATTTGACACAAAACTTAAATTTACAGGCATATTAGATACATTTTAATGTTTACCGACCAAATAGTTACGAACTTGTAAGTTGAGGAGTCTATTAGATATTTCTTGAAGTTAAAGGGAACAAATAGACACAAACTTGAATGTTATTAGTGCATACGAGTTGTAGCATTATGAACATCAACCTAGTAAAAGAAAATATA
>NW_019666472.1:0-245 GCF_002806865.2 Cucurbita pepo subsp. pepo
CAAGTACATAATTATTCGTAAAAAAATAATATATTGATCACCTCGAAAGAATAGGAAAAAATATTCAATATTATTTTTTTATTGATGTAACGACTCGTCTTTCAAAAAAAACTCGAACCACCAATCGTTTTTTATAGACATGAAATATTTAAAAATACGCATTAATTTAAAATTTTTTAAATATGCATGCACACAACGTTCAAGGTACAAAATTTCAAACTGACAACTCCAATCACACACGACCT
>NW_019666473.1:0-245 GCF_002806865.2 Cucurbita pepo subsp. pepo
TTAAAAAGAATTCAAGCATTCGAAAAACGAGGATAAATAAAAGGAGAAAATTACACTATAATAATTTTCGTTTTTTTAGATACAGCCGGATATGAAAAAATAATTTTAAAATATTTAATAAAATTAATTTATTTAGGGACAATAAATTAGACATTTTTATGTCCGACACTAAGCAACAATCTTTATAATTAAAACTATGTCTTAATTCAATATTTATTTATTTAATATGTGACTAGACGTTAAAC
>NW_019666474.1:0-245 GCF_002806865.2 Cucurbita pepo subsp. pepo
AACGTAATAAAGTAATCAGGCTTGCCAAACCGTCTTACAATACTCATTGAATCCTGGTAGAGTTGTGCCATATGTCTAGGACTTCCAATGAATGTACTTGGCAAAAAAACCTTTCTTCCAAGAGAGCTGGCATCTGTATCATCATGGTCAACAGCATCTTGGAGTCCACGATATAACTCAGATCGAAGGCTGGATTGGTTATTACGAATGAAGTTCAAACGAAACTGCTCAATCTTAGCATACAT
>NW_019666475.1:0-245 GCF_002806865.2 Cucurbita pepo subsp. pepo
TTTGAGAAAAAAAGTAACCAAAAGCTTGTGCGCATTTGTACCTAGGCGAAACCGATTCAGCGACGAGTTACGATTGAAAGGCGAAGATGAAAATCTTCTCGACGTCGAACCAAGCCGTAGCGTTGCAAATTTAGACGGAAATGGGAATGATTCCAGCGAAGGACGGGGCGATGGAGCTGCAGTTTCATCCGGGGGGTTGGAATTTCTCGATGAGGGTAAGAAGAAGGGCTTAAACAGGGGAAGGA
>NW_019666476.1:0-245 GCF_002806865.2 Cucurbita pepo subsp. pepo
CTTGTTACATCATCTCATAGTCTAAGAGTGACATTTTGTGGGTACAACATCCCTCATCGGTAAGATAATCGAGTTAATATTAGAATCCAGACAACAAGTAATATTTTGAAGTAATTTAACTCTCTAAAGTGCAAGAGATCGGTTTCCATTTTTAGTGTTTTTAATGATTAGATTTGTTCTTGTTTGGTTTTTCTTCTTTATACATGTCCAATTTATGCATTCACGAGGAATATAGTCTATGGCTC
>NW_019666477.1:0-245 GCF_002806865.2 Cucurbita pepo subsp. pepo
TTTATATATAAAAATCAGTCAAGTCAAGAATAATAATAGAATTGGAGGCAATGGAATTGCTTTACCGAGTTGACGAGGGAAGGAGCGAAGCTAGGATGGCTTGGTAAGCAAGCAACCTGTTATGTAGGCCCCAACTCCAAGTTCTTTCTCTTCTTTCTTTATGAGTTTAGTGAGAGTGAATCAAAACAATTGTCCNTCATCAAAATTTCGACTACTACTTACTTGCCTTCCCTTTTCAGAGATCT
>NW_019666478.1:0-245 GCF_002806865.2 Cucurbita pepo subsp. pepo
ACTTCAAGCTATTCTAATGGATTGACCAATTCTAACAGTGACCCCATAGTGACTCTTGTAAAACCAAATTAAAAGAGAGAAAAATATAATAAATGTTGGATTTAGCACAAAAGATTTCGTTCTATAGCCTCCATAGGAGAAGCCAACAACTGTTTATATGTCCTTGTCATTACTGTAAATTATTTTTNTGTTTATATGTCCGTGTCATTACTGTAAATTATTTTTTAATGATAGAATGAATATTG
>NW_019666479.1:0-245 GCF_002806865.2 Cucurbita pepo subsp. pepo
TCGAGTTTCATGAAGAAGTTGAGAAGAAATCCCGTGATCGGAGCTGTGGAGGAGAATTTTCAGGTGGCGACATTATGCGTTGTGTGCGTCTTCTTCCTATCTAGACGACGATCCAAATAAAAAAATTACTCTCCATTAATTTTTCTCAATTTAAACCCTCTTCTAGACCATTTCTTATGAAATGTTTTATGATACCNATCTGTCAATTTTTTTTTGAAATAATTCGGATATTGGAAGCTTGAGAA
>NW_019666480.1:0-245 GCF_002806865.2 Cucurbita pepo subsp. pepo
GGTAAAATCTGGAGCGTTAACAAACAACTTATCTTTTATGAATCGTTGTAGTATAGTGGTGAGTATTAGAGTATTTCTGCTTGTCGCTCGAGTTATTATGTTCCAGAGGTCGTTGCAGTACAAGGGTGAGCATTCCTGCTTGTCGCTCGAGTGACCCGACTTTGATCCCCGACAACAACAAGTTTAATCTTGTTTTGACAANTGTTTAATCGGATTCAAAATTGGATTATTCTCTGTAACGGCGA
>NW_019666481.1:0-245 GCF_002806865.2 Cucurbita pepo subsp. pepo
ACTATTGAGAGTTAAAATAAGAGAACGATAAAAAACAAGTAACCACTCTCATATTGAAGATTTTTTAGACCAACTCAGAGAAGCGAAAATATTCTTCAATATAGATCTTCGGTCAGGAAACCACTAGGTTAATACTAAAGAATGGGATGTACTTAAGACATCATTCAAAACAAGGTACGACCACAACGAGTTTGTGGTGNAACAACAACGAGTTTGTGGTGATGTCATTTGGTTTCACTAACGCC
>NW_019666482.1:0-245 GCF_002806865.2 Cucurbita pepo subsp. pepo
TAAAGGAATTAGAAAAGAGATATCAAAACTTAAACATGTTCACAAGGGCTTGGCCATTAAGTAGAAACCTAAAGTCTTTCTTTACATCCCAAGGCTTTATACTTGCCATCTTATCTAATAAAGAAAAGAAAAAAAAAACAAAAATTAAGGCGATTAAAACTATAATGATAATGCTCTTAATATCATTTNGCCATCTTATCTAATAAAGAAAAGAAAAAAAAAACAAAAATTAAGGCGATTAAAAC
>NW_019666483.1:0-245 GCF_002806865.2 Cucurbita pepo subsp. pepo
GGGAGTCTTGCCTTTACCTGAAAAACAATATGGCACACGGCGAAATACTCAGTAAGTGACCCCACTATTGGGGTCATGCTAATGCAAACATATGCAATCATGAATTAGGGACCTATCTCTAATCATCTTAGGGGTGGCCTCTAGTCTCAGACAAATTGGATATGNATGTAGTACTTCCCTATGCACGACTCACACATACGAGTATGAATCCCCAGGGCGCTCACACACCCCCTGGACCCTCTGGT
>NW_019666484.1:0-245 GCF_002806865.2 Cucurbita pepo subsp. pepo
AACTCTACAGTAGCTTTCCTGGTGTTGTACGTTGACAATATTCTACTCATTGGGAATGATCTGGGATTTCTGACAGACATTAAGCATTGGCTAGAGACACAATTCCAAATGAAAGATTTGGGAGAGGCTCAATTTATTCTTGGAATCCAAATTGTTCGGAATCGCAAGAACAAAACACTAGCATTGTCTCAGGCNTGATATAACATGCAGGACTCCAAGAAAGGATTATTACCTTTCAGGCATGG
>NW_019666485.1:0-245 GCF_002806865.2 Cucurbita pepo subsp. pepo
TTTCATATTCGACATTTTATACTTACCATCATGCTCTTAATCCTCATAGTCGTTCTTAACATCCCATCCGAAGGCTTTATTCTCCGAGACAAATTCTACATCCGAGGACTTCACGTGTTTCCTGCAATACGACAAAATATGACCTTAATACCTAGGCCTAAGGCTTCATACATAGTGGTATGAAAGTTCGANGTGGTATGAAAGTTCGATTCTCAAAATACCCCTTCAAGAGATTGTAGTATGAA
>NW_019666486.1:0-245 GCF_002806865.2 Cucurbita pepo subsp. pepo
AAATATATTAAAATACTTATCATTGACTCGAGATAAAATAGACATATGATGATCTAATTAATATGAATTTTAATGAATAACAATTCAAAAATTATGAAAAGGTTATAATAAATAATTATTAGCAAAAAATTATTAATTGCCCAGCTTAGTGAACCACTAATTATTCATGGTCTTCTTCAAAATTAAAATTAAAGTTGTNCAAAAAATTATTAATTGCCCAGCTTAGTGAACCACTAATTATTCAT
>NW_019666487.1:0-245 GCF_002806865.2 Cucurbita pepo subsp. pepo
GCATTATAGATGAGCATGAGACGTTAGTAGCGACTCTGAGTTTGTGGAAATTTAGGGTCGTTACAGGATCCTAGCAACTTATTTAGCATGTTATTCACATAGTTCTAGGTACTTGATACATGGATTATTGATGAACCTAGGTTTATACATAATGTCATGGATTAGGCTTTAGGAGTTNTAGGTTTTAGCTTAGGAAAACATTAAAGTGTAACCTAACGTGGACTAATTCGTGTGAAAACCTACTA
>NW_019666488.1:0-245 GCF_002806865.2 Cucurbita pepo subsp. pepo
GAGTAAGCCTAGGTCGAGGCAAACACCTTCATCCAAGTCTTCTCATAATGTCGTGTGATTAAACTACCATTAGGACTAAGAAACACATTTGTGCATCATCCTAGAACATGAACGATGCACAAGATACTTTATGGTCATCTAAACTCTTCAATAGATGAAATATCATCTCCATTATGAATCTATTCNCTATTCCTCCTTTCACCTACGTTATTCTGTTGAGGAGTGTATAGTGCTGTCAATTGATG
>NW_019666489.1:0-245 GCF_002806865.2 Cucurbita pepo subsp. pepo
TGAGTGCGGACGCGCACCTTATGATGAGCGCGAATGCGCAGGTGCAAAAGCACACAGATGGGGTTCCGCTGACCTCCGGACAACGCTACAGATTAGCTTGACTAGAGGGTCCAGGGGGTGTGCGAGCGCCCTAGGGACTCACACTCGCACGTGTGAGTCGTGTGTAGGGAAGTACNCCAACCCTAAGATGATTAGAGATAGGAAACTAAATCATGATTGCATGTGTTTGCATTTGCATGGCCCCT
>NW_019666490.1:0-245 GCF_002806865.2 Cucurbita pepo subsp. pepo
ATTACTGTAGAGAGAGAAGAAAAAACAATAGAAGTTAATTAGTGTACAGAGAAGAAAAAACAATAGAAATCAATTATAGTAAATAACTATCATGTTCATAAGTATTAAAACTTAATGAGTTTGAATACTAACCTTTTGTAGTTCAAACTCCTTTTTCCTCACGAACCGATTTCGAACCATCATGAGTGTCTTCTCCACNTCATGAGTGTCTTCTCCACTATCCTCCGGCCTTAGAACGGGATTGA
>NW_019666491.1:0-245 GCF_002806865.2 Cucurbita pepo subsp. pepo
TAAATCATCAAGACTAATCTAATAATTTCCCACAAAACATTAAGAATACGTCGACCGCGACTCGGTTGTTTTTGCATGGACATCAAAAGTTCCATATTAGGGTTTCTGAATTAGGGATCGATATGAAGCACTCCGTTCCTCCGAAATTCTATTCTAAATCAACAAGACTAATCATTCCCCACAAAATTTTCGAAANCTTTAAAAGTCCCATATTAGAGTTTCTGAATTAGGGGTCGATTTGAAGC
>NW_019666492.1:0-244 GCF_002806865.2 Cucurbita pepo subsp. pepo
GCGACGTCTCGGCAGTGCCTTGTAAATCTGCCTTGGAAAAATAAAAAAAAATAAAATCATAACGACCGATCGATGGGCAATTCCGTTGTAGTCTAGTTGGTTAGGATACTCGGCTCTCACCTGAGAGACTTGGGTTCAAGTCCAGGCAACGGAATTTCAATTTTTCGTTTATCAATATTATTTTCGTTTTGAAAAGGAACCGTGCGACGTCTCGGCAGTGCCTTGTAAATCTGCCTTGGAAAAA
>NW_019666493.1:0-244 GCF_002806865.2 Cucurbita pepo subsp. pepo
AAAAGACATATCTGCTAACTATCGGTGGACTTGGGCCGTTATAGTAAGGAAACTAAACATTATTTCTATGAGTAAGAAACTTTTCGGGAAAACTAAAAGTAAATACACGAAAGCTTATATTCAAAATGGACAATATCATCACATGTTCCAATGAGATAAGGATCGATAGTTTGATTGTAACCTAATTTACAATCATAACGACATAGGTTTAACTACTTGGTTCCTTAATTTGCTAGATGAAACC
>NW_019666494.1:0-244 GCF_002806865.2 Cucurbita pepo subsp. pepo
CATCAATGAATTGGCAACAACAGAAGAACACTCAGTTTTACATTCTCTTTCTGATCAGACAAATAAAAGTCACAGCACAGCTCAAATTTTTGGGAATGATCCAAATTGATCAACAAAATATACTCACAGGGGACGGTGGGGGTGGGGATGGTCCACCTGATGGGGCCTGGGAATAGCCATCTTGTCCTCCATAGTATAGAGACGAACTCAGATGACAAGGCTCCAAGCTCCCTCCTTGAAATTA
>NW_019666495.1:0-244 GCF_002806865.2 Cucurbita pepo subsp. pepo
CCACGCCCACCACGCCATGGCATTCTCCATTGGGGTTTAGGTTTCTTCTTTCAATTTCAAGCTTGATCCTCAAACCGTTTCAATTCCATTGTCTTAGGCAATTTTAAATATTTCCAACCCAATCCTGTTGGGTTGGTTCGAGTTGTCGGGTTCAATGTATACTTCTACCTTCGCCTACCACATAAAGACAATCGATTCAAACTTAAAGATGTCTATTTAACTCGCAATAACTCATATCAAAAGA
>NW_019666496.1:0-244 GCF_002806865.2 Cucurbita pepo subsp. pepo
CTTAGCAGTTCAGCTAAATAAATGGCCAACCATAAGTGTCTTTTCCAGGTGGGAATCCAAATCATAGTGTGCATATGCGCTTAGTACAATCACTTTCCTCTTCACATTTTCACCTCCCCATGAGTATAGAACTTGATCACTTAAAACAGCCGACAATTTCACATCTATCAGGTAGCAGCCAAATTCAATTCAATAAATATTCAACAGAAATGCCAGTAAAGTAGTTATTACGGGAGATACCGCG
>NW_019666497.1:0-244 GCF_002806865.2 Cucurbita pepo subsp. pepo
CGCCTATCGGCCACGCTTGTTCGCCTATAAGATCATCCATCTCTGGTAACTCTTGAACAAGTGCCAATTAGCGGGGGAAGGAAGCACAGAGAGAAGAAACAAGGATGAGCGAGTCGGCTCAGTCGGCAAAATGCTATCTCATCAGCTCACGAACCATGAACAAACTACTTGATTGAAACCGAGACTGAAACGCGAAGAGCCTTATCGCCTTACGTCCCCTACGAACCCTTCTTTTTTGAGATGG
>NW_019666498.1:0-244 GCF_002806865.2 Cucurbita pepo subsp. pepo
ATGACCATTCGCATATAAGTTAGTAATTAGGCGAACACAACATTGTGAACTGAAATTAATCTTTTCCAAAACTTTCCCCTAATCAAACCTTGTTAAAGTAAGGATGAGTATATGACACAAAATGGCTTGATACCTTCTGTTGCTAAACAAGCTGTAAATCGTAACGGAGTGTTGCTAGGCAATCCCCACGTCGAAACAACAATTTGAGAATCTCTTCTAGAAATAGTTAAGACCAATAACACCA
>NW_019666499.1:0-244 GCF_002806865.2 Cucurbita pepo subsp. pepo
AAAATAAGATAAACAAGAAATAAAACGGAAAGCTTTGTAGTTTTGAAAAACATGAAGAAGTAATGAGTTTATTAATGAACAAATGGTATAAATAGAAATTGACAGGGATCATTCAACTGGATCATGACAAAATAATATATATATTTTTAAATTTATCGTACAAAATTGTGGACCACATTTCATTTATTTATATATATATATATAAGGTAATAATTAAAAAAATAAATGAAAAACTTTTATAAAT
>NW_019666500.1:0-244 GCF_002806865.2 Cucurbita pepo subsp. pepo
GAGCCAGACACCGGACGATGTGCCAGCCTTCTCGCTCTTCCTCGAAGGGGGTAGACACGAGGCGGTGTACCAGTAAGGACACTGGGCCCCAAAGGGGGGTGGATTTGGGAGTGGTCACACATCGATTGGAGGAAGGAAAGAGTGCCAGCGAGGACGTTGGGCCCCGAAGGGGGGGTGGATTGTGATGTCCCACATTGGTTGAGGAGGAGAACAAACCACCACTTATAAGGGTGTGGAAACCTTC
>NW_019666501.1:0-244 GCF_002806865.2 Cucurbita pepo subsp. pepo
TCCAGCTTTATGGATTAACTCTTAGATATTGCCACTGTCTCGCGGAACACAAACATTTATCAGTATAAAACCCTGATGTCATATGAATAAAAGTTGATTTCAACATCAAGACTCTAAAACCAAAAACCAAATTGTTAATCTTCCAGGTCTTAAACCTTTAAATGATCTAGATAGTAGCATATTTTACAAGGATTGCATCATCTGAGTGAAGAACAGAAGGAAAATCGTTACTTAACACTAACAA
>NW_019666502.1:0-244 GCF_002806865.2 Cucurbita pepo subsp. pepo
CATATTCTAGGAGCCCAAACTATGTGATTGAATAAATCCTCACTCTTCTCCTTCTTCAAACTCCATTACTCCGATTCGTATTGTTCATAGAGAAATCTCTGATCAAGATCCATTTTGTATCATATCTAAGGGATTCCTGGGATCGGGCCGAAGAAGCAATTCATTGGCTCTTGACGTTACCGTCATAACCTTCTCTCTTTTCATGATTTGATGGTTGTGGCAGAATTTGATTGTGAGTTAGTGA
>NW_019666504.1:0-244 GCF_002806865.2 Cucurbita pepo subsp. pepo
TCGCATGTATGGTAATGTGGATTCGAAAGGAATTTCTGTTTTTGGCTATTGTTTCTTCGTTTGTGATACTTTCATGAGACGTTCCTGTTGGTGTTTGGATGGAATTTGGGAAGGTGTATGCGGCGTAGCTTTCATCGAAGGGCCGTAATTAGTTTTTTGAAAGGAGAACTGTCAGACTTCAAGTATGAGAAATTTTATATTCGGTTTAGTCGTTTTGTTTATTTTTGTTGTTATTTATCAACAG
>NW_019666505.1:0-244 GCF_002806865.2 Cucurbita pepo subsp. pepo
AACACAACCCATTCCCCAGAACTTCCTAGCTAAGCATGAAACCAGCATAACGTTTTCTAATTTTCACAGTGATTGTATTTTCATAACAGATCATTTCTAAATTTTCTTTCCTTTAACATGTGTATCTTCTCACACTTCCCCCAGAACTCTATGCAAGGCGTTTTGGAAATACTAGGGCTTTCGAATACCAAAATTCATAAATTGGGGGTGGGGGGATGAATTAACAGCCCAAAATTCAAATTCT
>NW_019666507.1:0-244 GCF_002806865.2 Cucurbita pepo subsp. pepo
CTATTTCTTTTGGGTGTCCGACTACAGCACCAGGGACACTAGCCCGACTAGTACGAGGCCTAGGGGGTGTGCGAATCGCCTAATGGATCCATATTCTCCCATATGGACTGTGTGTAGAATAGTAAATATACATCCGATGACCTTAACCGAAAAGCTCCCTAAGAGAATACAATTTAAAATGATAGGTCTCATTCACATTATACGTGTGTGTGCATTCCCTAACCTCAATAGTGGGTCACTTAAC
>NW_019666508.1:0-244 GCF_002806865.2 Cucurbita pepo subsp. pepo
ACCTTCTCCTCTCTTTGACTATAAACTCAGGACAAGCTTCAGGAAATGCAATTGGGTAATCGACAGGTGATTGAAATGCAATTGTTCAACCGAGGTTACGAGCTTCAGCAAAAGAGGAATAGGTTAAGCCAGCCAGAGCAGTTAAGTTTGTGAGTAGTTCAGAAGCTAGAGCAGTTAAGCCAGAGCGCAGGGAAGTAAGCCAGAGCAGGTAAGTTTGATTCTAACTAAACATTATTCAGCAGAT
>NW_019666509.1:0-244 GCF_002806865.2 Cucurbita pepo subsp. pepo
GGCCTTCCCATTGGGAGGTTGGCTACTACCATTTCTACGATCAGCCATAGAGACTATAGAGCCACAACACTGTCGACCAAACAAAACCAGAACCAGATGAATAAGCCAAAAAAATAAGAAATATTTGGGGGGGGGGTCACAAAAAAAATAAAATAAAATAAAAATAAAAAATCAGAGAGTTAAGTATAAAGTAAAGCTCAAATAATTGGATTAATAGTTGGGGATTCAACTTCATTTTTAAAGA
>NW_019666510.1:0-244 GCF_002806865.2 Cucurbita pepo subsp. pepo
AGTTACCTTAATCGAGGTCGAAAATAGGTTCGAGACAATCGAAACGGTGGAAATCAAGCAAAAATTGGAAAATCGAGCCGAATAGCCGCCACTGTCCCATCCAATCCGCTCAATCTGAAGGGCTGCTTCCACTGCAGCTTGACATGTGCCGACATCTGAGCGGGACACGACAACGCAGACATTTGAGCGGGACACGACAACGCAAACAAGGTTGAGGCGCGAGTTGAAGTTCTTGTTTGGATCG
>NW_019666511.1:0-244 GCF_002806865.2 Cucurbita pepo subsp. pepo
AAAAAAGTAAAAATTATGGAAAAAGTTAAGAAATGAAGACATTGACTCAACCACTACAATAATTCTATAAATTTTTACGAACTCGCTTAAACATCATACTCGTAAACTTTACCAACGATCAACCATACTTAACCTAGGTTAATTTTTTTAAAAATATATATATTTATCTTAACAATATCAATTATAATTAATGAAGGAAAACAAAAAAAAAAAAAAAGAGAGGATAAAATTGATTTTGTTACCA
>NW_019666512.1:0-244 GCF_002806865.2 Cucurbita pepo subsp. pepo
CTCTCCAACCGATATGGGATCTCACAATCCACCCCTTTAGAAGCCCAATGTGCATCCAACCAATGTGGGATCTCATACAAATTGTCTCCCGACGTTTTAAATTCAGCTCACATACTGCTTTAATGGACGAACAACCCAAGCCTTGGAACATACTACAGTTCCAGGTAGTGAAGAGCCGACATCGAGATGCCAAACCTCCCCATCGTTAAACATACTACCGTTCAAAAGGTTAAATTTGTCCTTT
>NW_019666513.1:0-244 GCF_002806865.2 Cucurbita pepo subsp. pepo
AATTGTTACACTTTTGTATTTTAATAGTATTCATATTCTACCAACTATAGACACCATGAAATCTTAATTATAATTTTCACAATAATGACTAATTCGCTACAAATTATAAAGTACATCCAAGTATACAACAAAGTCTGGATGTGTTCTTCTCCCTTGTTTCAAATTTTCAGGGACACAAAATCCCAACTTTGTACATTTCTGTAAGTTTTATAATATAACTATACTTTATTAGACTTAAAATTAG
>NW_019666514.1:0-244 GCF_002806865.2 Cucurbita pepo subsp. pepo
AGCAGAAAAATATTCTATGCATCGCAAGGAACATAGAGATCAGCTAAATTCTGAAAGGTTGAACTTAAAACTAACCCCAAGGCCCAGGCCGACATGACATGTGCACTATAACACCAGATATGGTAATTTGTCATCGGTAGAAAAATCCAGGGTGCAACATATTTGGAATGAGTTAATACTCCAATCCTCAGCCGTTTTCATTGCTATCTTGATTGTTTTGATGGTTGTGTTTCTCAGCATTCTA
>NW_019666515.1:0-244 GCF_002806865.2 Cucurbita pepo subsp. pepo
TGAACGATATTGAATTAACTCAAATTTATTAAAAAAAACTTTTTTTTCTTATACTCAATAATATATTATATATTTTTATAATTTTTTTTTATTATTATTTTTACTCATCAAAAATTTAAAAAATAATTTTTAATTATTTGAGAGAGGATTTTTTAAATTATATTGAGAGAAAGAAAATTTTAATTAAATATTTAAAAATAAATAAAATAGATGTTTTATGAAAATTAACAATAAAAATTTGAAT
>NW_019666516.1:0-244 GCF_002806865.2 Cucurbita pepo subsp. pepo
GGGCCCTACAATCAGGTTTGACTTGTTTTATAGCGGTGGAAAATACTCACTTTTATAAATTCAAACTTTTACACTCGAATAAAGGTATATGAATGAATCAAGATTACGTTTGAATGAGATCGGTTCTAAGGATAGGATAACTAAGAAAGACTTCAAAGAAATGAGAGTTACTACTTATACCAATAAGGTGTACCTTTATTTTTGATTACTCAATTATAGGAATTCCATGGTTAAACGTGTTTTC
>NW_019666517.1:0-244 GCF_002806865.2 Cucurbita pepo subsp. pepo
CTTTCTTTTTCACTGGGTAAACGAGTGAGAATCTTTTTGTTTCAGCTCATATTATCTTCCTCTTTCCTTTATTTATTCACTATTGCTTTGAGCGGAATGGTGGAGTCCTCCATGTTCCATCGATTTCTGTGCAAACGGATTAGGATTTTCTTGCCGGAACTTCTTGGAGGATATGAAGTTTCTTCTTCTTCTTCTTCGTCATCCTCCTTTTCATCTTAGATTTTTACTTCTTTTGCAGTGTTCT
>NW_019666518.1:0-244 GCF_002806865.2 Cucurbita pepo subsp. pepo
CATAGTTTGTTGGTCTCGTCCTAGAATCCAAAGTGTCAAAATTTTGGTTCACATAATGATTAAGAAAGACTTAAAAGATTTGAAAGTCATTACATATATCAACAAGTTACACCTTTTTTTGTGATTCCATCATAGGAACTTCATAGTGAAGTGTACTTTATTTAGAGCAATTCTAAGTTGGGTGATCTTATGGATTTTCCTAAGATACATGTGAGTGAGAAAAAAACATCTTGGAAGAACTCGG
>NW_019666519.1:0-244 GCF_002806865.2 Cucurbita pepo subsp. pepo
ATAAAATTTAGAGAATTGAAATTGAAATTGATGTCATGGTTCATAGAGCTTAACTGGGATATAAAGAACAAAATCGAACTTTCTTAAGGATAGATCAGTCACACCAGCCTAAACTAATCAAGTAAGTGGCCTTACTATCGGTATGATTATATTTTATGTTGACACGTGTCCCGTGGTTCTACATGTGTCATATATATTGATATTGTGAATTGTCTGTAGATCGATATGCTTCTTATATGTTATG
>NW_019666520.1:0-244 GCF_002806865.2 Cucurbita pepo subsp. pepo
AAAAGAAAGAATCTCAAAATCCTGTCCAAATCATCGGACATGATGACGAAAGCGTTGAAATAAAGTTTAGCAAAAAACCTTCGTCAAATTTAAAAGTAAAAGAATCCCTGAGTTCCAGGAGTACTTTAGGAGTTTCAAGCTCAATATATGACATTTTAAAGGTAAAGGATGTAAACTACCCTTAAAGAGTATCAATCTCCTACAAAGATGACTCAAGATATTGGGAATAAACTTAAATGAGAGA
>NW_019666521.1:0-244 GCF_002806865.2 Cucurbita pepo subsp. pepo
ATATTTTTTTTTAATTTAAAAAGATATTAATGAAAATTTTTAAAATTCAATTATATTTTTAAAATTAAAATGATATTTTTAAAATAAAGGTAGTAACCGCATTTTTAGATTTTTTTAAAAAATTAATGTTAGCATTAAAAAAATAATAAATTATATTAAAAATTACTTTACGATAGATAATTGGAAACTAGATTTATGGTGTATTATTTCTGTATTTTAAATTTTAAGATTTTTTTTAATATTT
>NW_019666522.1:0-244 GCF_002806865.2 Cucurbita pepo subsp. pepo
AAATAGGCACTATTCATGAAAGAAAATATCATAAAAAAGAACATGAGGCCAGAAAAAGAAAGAAAAAAAAGGGAGACAAAAAAACTTTCGTACTTCATCAAATTCTACCATTAAAAGGGGCATTTGAACAACACAAAGAACTCATCCAAGTAGAGAAGAACAAGAACAAGAACAAGAACCAAACCCAGAACCAGAACCAGCTCCAAATCTTTACCCATATGGATATTGAAAAAGTTTTCCACAT
>NW_019666523.1:0-244 GCF_002806865.2 Cucurbita pepo subsp. pepo
AGAGACGATCATCGACTTTCTAGAGCTTGACAATGAACAAAAGTCATACGAGAATAATCGTCAACAAAAGAAATAAAATATCAAAATCTTCTACGTGATTATTGACCAAGCCAATGACCTCAGTCTCAATTGAATTCTTAATTTGAAGGTGCAATCGAGCATTATCTCAAAGGCAGAAAAAAAAAAACTAAGGGGTTTGTACACGGGTTGAGTTGGGTTGGAAATTTTTTCTGGACCAACCCGA
>NW_019666524.1:0-244 GCF_002806865.2 Cucurbita pepo subsp. pepo
AATCATGGTTCATGATGGGACCTAACTTTTTGTGAAGAATTATGTGAGCTTACTTTCTTTTCTAGGTAGGGTTAGACGCATAGTACTTCTCTATGCATAGTTCACACACGTTCGCATGAATCCACTAGGCAGGTTCATATACGAAGTCTATAAGCCTGACTACAGGCTAACACATGCTCACGTTGTCGTAAACCAATGGAAAAAAAGGAACTCGTATCATATAATGGTGTATATGTTTATACAA
>NW_019666525.1:0-244 GCF_002806865.2 Cucurbita pepo subsp. pepo
TATTTCATATGATTATTGAAAACGCCATCTGGAATTTAAAACTCTTGAGATGCCTCTTGTATGGTCAACCTAAGATGCTCGAGTAGTTCGAGATTCCTAGGTATAAATCATACATTCGTGCAAATCAAATAGAATACAAAAGAGGTCCATTTCATAGGAATCTTGGATTCTCACGAAAGGAACTATCCCTTAACATCATGTTTTTGATAATTCAACAATGTTCGAGAATTAATTCCATTCTTTA
>NW_019666528.1:0-244 GCF_002806865.2 Cucurbita pepo subsp. pepo
AGTATCATATTGACTTTATGTTTTCACTTTTTGATATCATCATGTATTCATCAACTAAGAATCATCGAGCCTACATGAGCATAACTTAGCGGTAATTGGCATACCCGTTCCGTTGAAGTTTATGTTTTTGATCTTTATATCATTGATGTTTAAATAATGGAGCTCAGATCCTGAAGAGAGAAACAGCCCTTGCAACAGCAGCCATTTACGATTCCATGTTTGCTGCAGAAGATGGAACCATTCC
>NW_019666529.1:0-244 GCF_002806865.2 Cucurbita pepo subsp. pepo
TTTATTTATTTATTTTTATTTGGAATCCAGAATATGTTCTGTTTTGAATGATCCACTTCAGTATCTCGGCCATCCTATTTGTTGTTTTCGTTATGGATCAAAGACAGTAGAAAGGCTCGGATATGTTTACTTGGGGAAGAAGTTAGAGTTAGGGTAAAAGGGTCTTAGAAGTAAGCTTATGGTATTCTTTGCTTGTTGATTGAAGGTAGTAGCAATTAGAAATATTTGACATTATCGATTAAGC
>NW_019666530.1:0-244 GCF_002806865.2 Cucurbita pepo subsp. pepo
AATAAAGTCCAGAAACAAAGAGTACTAAAAACAATTAATTATTTTATATTTGGCGTCTTATGTCTAAAAAAACCAATAAATTAAATAATGGCTTATGCTAAAAGTCAAATTAATTAACAAATTAATATTGTTGGTTCAATAAGTAAGCGTGTTAAACCATATTTTTAGTCCCTTTAATTACGGATTTGTGTTGTAAATTTCTCGACCTATAGAATTTGAGTGATTAATTAATTGAGATCATAAT
>NW_019666531.1:0-244 GCF_002806865.2 Cucurbita pepo subsp. pepo
TCCTGTTTAAGGTCAGGGAACAGAGAGAGGGGCCGGAGCTTTACCTTCTTCTCATCCAGCCTATGGGACCTTGGAAATGACCTCTTTAATAGGGATAGGCCCATCAGTTTACCTAGTTCAATCAGTCAGGCAAAGGGAATATCGGTTCAGTCTTGACTTGAAACACTACTTGATGAATAAGCAGAAAGATCAGTAAAAGAATTAATAAAGAGGAGAAAGAACCAACCAAGCAGTTTAGGGCCGA
>NW_019666532.1:0-244 GCF_002806865.2 Cucurbita pepo subsp. pepo
TTCCTTCAAATTTTAACCCCAAGCTTACTGTTGAAGGATATGTTTCATTCCTTGAGATCAAGTATAGATTTTTTTTTATTTAGAACATCAACACTATTATGAATTTATGACCATATTTTCAACTTATTTCTGCATTTGTCTTTCAACCTGTTTGCAGGCTAAAGAAATTCGGCGGCTTGCTGATAACATGGTTCAATTTGGAAAAGAGGTCCGTAGAACTTAACTTTTGTTTTCCCTTCTCAAT
>NW_019666533.1:0-244 GCF_002806865.2 Cucurbita pepo subsp. pepo
CAATCCACATTTGGGCTTCTATGGGGTCTACTAAGGAACCAATGAATGGTCGAGGGTCCTATCTCTTGAAATTCCTTATCCAATTTGAATATCTAACAGGTTGTGGAGGGTTTACTGGGGCGTTGGCCTGAGCATTAGCCTGTGCCTGTGCCAGCGCCTGTGCTTGGGCCTGTGCTTGGGCCTGTTCCTGGGCCTGTTGTAATCTTGCTAAGTGGTTACCAAGGTTTGAATTAGGGCTTGGATG
>NW_019666534.1:0-244 GCF_002806865.2 Cucurbita pepo subsp. pepo
TAATTTCAAGGAGGGAGCTTGGAGCCTTGTCATCTGAGTTCATCTCTATACTATGGAGGACAAGATGGATATTCCGAGGCCCCATCAGCTGGACCATCCCCACCCCCACCGTCCCCTGTGAGTATACTTTGTTGATCAATTTGGATCATTCCCAATGATTTGAGCTGTGCTGTGACTTTTATTTGACTGATCAGAAAGAGAAAGTAAAACTGAGTGTTCTTCTGTTGTTGCCAATTCATTGATG
>NW_019666535.1:0-244 GCF_002806865.2 Cucurbita pepo subsp. pepo
CTAATTTATTGCATTGAGGCCATTTAGCTCCCTCCTCTGTTGCCCTCTTCGCGCCTCTGCTGCACTCGAAGTTCTTCGTTCTTCTCCTTCTTACAAGCTTCCAGTTCCAACCACACCTTTCTCTGTTCGTGTGTTTTTTCCTCTATTTCTGCCCTTCTGTTCATTCGTTCCAGTGAGCTCTTATGTACCAGATAGAGTCGAGGATTCTCTCGGCAATCTCGGAATATCTTGCGAGGAAGATATC
>NW_019666536.1:0-244 GCF_002806865.2 Cucurbita pepo subsp. pepo
AAGCGGAAGCATACCGAGCCATGAAATCAGTGTACGAGTCGATATTGAAATGAATTTGCCTTATTCTTGCAAGATAAAATGTGTTGGCTATGTCGTTGCTTCCCGCCACCACCATGAACAAGCCATTGGCTATTATGAACTTTGCTCTTGCTACTCCCACTAGTTCTTCTAGCTTCTTTGAGTATTCCCTAAACATGCCTAATTGATCTTCAAGTGATATTGCTGGCTGAAAATTCAAGAACCC
>NW_019666538.1:0-244 GCF_002806865.2 Cucurbita pepo subsp. pepo
ATGGAAAGATATTCGGACCTCATGCATTATTGTGTGCTCATGCATCGGGGGTGACCCTATTCCTTTACGGTAGTTCGAATGTGTACGCTAATAGGTAGGGGAACGATCATTATGTTTGACATCGTGTAGTCGGGATGGTCGCTACTCCTAACGGGTGTCTAGCATCAACAACTCCTAAAGAATGCTCGTCTGACTAGAAATGAGCCCAGGAGGTGTGCGAACCGACTGGTTGGTCCATACTCAC
>NW_019666539.1:0-244 GCF_002806865.2 Cucurbita pepo subsp. pepo
AATCATGGTTCATGATGGGACCTAACTTTTTGTGAAGAATTCTGTGAGCTTACTTTCTTTTCTAGGTAGGGTTGGATGCATAGTACTTCTCTATGCATGGTTCACACACGTTCGCATGAATCCACTAGGCGAGTTCATATACGAAGTCTATAAGCCTGACTACAGGCTAACTCATGCTCACGTTGTCGTAAACCAATGGAAAGAAAGGAACTCGTATCATATAATGGTGTATATGTTTATACAA
>NW_019666540.1:0-244 GCF_002806865.2 Cucurbita pepo subsp. pepo
ATTACATAAAGTTCATAAGCATATCATAATACAATAAGTAACACGTAGATAAACCACATAGTGCGTTTTAAACATACATCATACAATTGAATAACTTAGCTAGAAGGCATTCCAATAGTAAACTTACTTACTTTGTTGGCCTAAATCAAAGTCATTAAATTTTTTAAGTTGATATTTGTTTAATCCTAATCATCGAGGTCTGGTTTCAAAATTGAGGTTCGGTTAGTGGTTTAGGTTAAAAGTA
>NW_019666541.1:0-244 GCF_002806865.2 Cucurbita pepo subsp. pepo
TAGGGATGGTTCGGGTACAATCCCAAATCGTGAACTTGTCTGGACTAATGACAATCTACTTAGCATATAGTAGAGCAACATCACCAACTTATAGCCCATAGTACATTAGAGGGGAGCTTTTGAGAGGTTACCTATAGCGAGTTGCGACTCCTCCTCACTAGTGAGATTTTTCTAGAGATTGAGACAGACGAGGACATCTCGAGTTATGTGAAAGAATTGTGATGAGTAGATGAGTTGAAGAATA
>NW_019666542.1:0-244 GCF_002806865.2 Cucurbita pepo subsp. pepo
GTTTCCACACCCTTATAAGAAATGTTTCATCTTCTCTCCAATCGATCTGGAATCTCACAATCCACCCCCTTGGGGGCCCAGCGTCTTCACTGGCACACCGCCTGGTGACTAGCTCTGTTACCATATCTCAAGCCCACGGTTAGCAGATATTGTCCACTTTAGTACATTACGTATTACCACCAGCCTCACGATTTTAAAATGCGTCTACTAGGAAGATTTTTCCACACCCTTAAAAGAAATGCTT
>NW_019666543.1:0-244 GCF_002806865.2 Cucurbita pepo subsp. pepo
AAAAGTCCTTTCTAAGGTAATGAAAATGACCATGCTTTCATTCACTTTGATTTTAGTTATACTTTACATTTTGTACCACAGTGCATTTCTAATGACATGTTTCTTATATTTCTATTTCATTCCCAGAGAATTGAATTACTTCAAATATGAATATTCATCATTGACAAACTTTCACTGAATTATGACAAACTTGCTTGTTGGTTAGATACTCATGGGAAGGACCAAAGTAATAGCAAACCGAAGT
>NW_019666544.1:0-244 GCF_002806865.2 Cucurbita pepo subsp. pepo
TAAATCAAGTTATGAGATAAAGAAAAATAGGAGAACAGAAACGCTTTTAAGTACTCAAAGAGTCATTAAAAAAAATATCTCTAAAAGAAAAAAACAAGGTAATCGGGAAGAAGAGAGAAAGGCATACTAGAGGAAATCGAAAGAGATAGCATGACGATTATAGTGAGAAAAAAATCCAAACAAACATATGCATGTTGTCTGTACAAAGACCAAATATTTTCTTTTGGGGTGTGATTTTAGGTTT
>NW_019666545.1:0-244 GCF_002806865.2 Cucurbita pepo subsp. pepo
ATTTGGGCGAGAATGTCATCAACGCTGGAGGCAATTACAACTAGAACTTTAAAGAAAATCTTTTGAAAACCACAATGTTTTGGTGCCATTTTAGCAGCAAATATGGGCAAGCTACTAGTAATGTTTTCTTGCGAGAGTAATATAGCTGGCTTAGTGATCAATGTGCTGATCATAACCGCATTTGGACAGGGGTAGACCGAGAAATTTCCTTTCATTATAATCCTACCAACACCAATAAACTAAT
>NW_019666546.1:0-244 GCF_002806865.2 Cucurbita pepo subsp. pepo
AAGAAGCTGATGAACAATGGGGATGAGTTTGGAAACAACAGAAGGTTACTTGCAATGCAAGGCCATCAAAATCTCACCCACTCTGAACTGCTCAGTACTGAAATGTTTCCACAAGCTATCGAACCCGGACCGGTCGTGCTCGAGCCGCCGGTCCGAGCCTCCACAATGGTTGATGAAGACAGTGACTCCAAATTCTTCCTGGAATTGGAGGATCTCATCCAGAAGCCTCCTCCTCCTCCTCCTC
>NW_019666547.1:0-244 GCF_002806865.2 Cucurbita pepo subsp. pepo
AGTCTTCAAGAAATCTCTCAAAATAAACCAGTCCCAAACACACACACATCAATCAGGCAGCCACCGCAAAACTGAATACGCATCTCATTCTCTCCCACAGTTTGTTTCTAGCAGACATTCATTCTACCCTACAAACAAAGAATCTAAAGCCGCTATTCCCTGATGTTCTCCGCTCAGATATCAAAACAAGGACCTAATTCATATATACATAGATACACAAAAATCAAAAGAATCAGAATTACCT
>NW_019666548.1:0-244 GCF_002806865.2 Cucurbita pepo subsp. pepo
TTCTTTTTCCCTTACCATCTATACAATAGTTGATTTGAACAATTCAGTGCACCTCTGTTCTGTGCAACAAGGATTATACTCATATGACTTGGGATTTTTTTCTGTTTAGGTTATTATCTAGCCATAGTTACTCTCTGGGGACTTTCATGTGTAAAAATTCTAGTTCAAGTACCTATAAACTGGCATTTGTTGGTTGAGTCGTTTGGCCCATGTTGTATTGATTGTATGATAGCCGGTAAGGAGG
>NW_019666549.1:0-244 GCF_002806865.2 Cucurbita pepo subsp. pepo
GGCGTCCACTTTGTTCAGGAAGATCGTTGAAACGTCAAAGAACCAATGGCGAGAGAATTGGGAATATATTTGGAAAGGATGAACAAAGTTTTGAAAATTGGAAGTTGCCTGGGCGACGAAGGAGACTCTGGTGATTGGTCAATTGAGTTTTTGGAGAATCCTTGTCCTTTTCTACTCTATAATCCCAAGTGGTTTAACCACCAAGACGCGGCCAATTCAAAAACTGAATTATTCTTTTCTTTTC
>NW_019666550.1:0-244 GCF_002806865.2 Cucurbita pepo subsp. pepo
ATGAGAGATATAATAAGAACTTACTCGAGTTAATAATGGTAGGATTTTTTATACTCTACAAGCATATCTTAATCGAAGTTTTTGAAGTGTTGGTACGTCCCAATGTTGCTTTCTATAGTTGGTTGGGATCAAAAATCCACTCTAAATTCCTCCGAACACTTCATTAGAAGTTCTATGTACGAGAAAAGATCAGCAACATCGAGATTTAATTGAAAAATGAGAAAAAATAGACCAACTCATGCAA
>NW_019666551.1:0-244 GCF_002806865.2 Cucurbita pepo subsp. pepo
CCTCCCCGGCTGTCTAATATTCTGAATGCTATTTTGCCCCAAAATCCCTCAAACCTATAGCACAAACTTGCCTGAGATTCATCTCCGCATAATTTTACATCACAGCTTAACTTATTACTGAAAACTCTGAGAATCTTTTTCGCTCTAAAGAATGGTTTTCTTTCCTCTGTATTTACGTCCTCCTCCTTAAATCCTTCCCAATCACATAAAAACCAAATACTCTGCCAAAGGAAACCAAAAAGAA
>NW_019666552.1:0-244 GCF_002806865.2 Cucurbita pepo subsp. pepo
TAATACGTCTCTGAATCCAAATATTAAATGTGTCATAGCTCATTGAACTTTAGAAGTTTAAACAGGTTCTTATACTTTTAATATTATGTTTATAGGTCCTTGTCAACATTTTACCTGTTGGACATAAGAATGAATTTTGTATCTAAAGGAACATTAAAATTAGATTTTATCTCCAATAGGAGAATGAATTTTTAGAAAATGTCGAACAGGTCTAACATTTAATAGGCATTTGAGAGTCCAAAAA
>NW_019666554.1:0-244 GCF_002806865.2 Cucurbita pepo subsp. pepo
GTGTTTCGTGTAAAACTACTTGGGTTGCTCCCATGTGAGAAGTTAACTTTGGTATTGATATGGAAGGAGGGATGATAGTTATTTCTAAAGCTTTTAATAGAACGACACCGGTAGAATTGAAGGAGTCATAACCTGATTCTCAAGGATTCGAATCTTGGACGATGGCTAAAAGAAAAGATTAAAGAAAAAAAGTAAAAGTAAAAATAAAAATAAAAATAAAAATAAAAAATAAAAATAAAAATAA
>NW_019666555.1:0-244 GCF_002806865.2 Cucurbita pepo subsp. pepo
ATTGATGTTCGAGCCCGAAGAGCCTAGCAAGTCAAGAGATTATGGATCTAACCTTTGTTATGAACAAAAATTGCAACAATATGACAGAACAGTAAGGAAAATCACAGCAACATATTAAATTTAGTTTAGTCTCTAATGTGACAAATGCAGGATTCTCGAATGGGACTATAGACAGTTTGGATCACCCAAATTCAGCAATTAATCTCTTTGTTTTACTACACTCTTCAAAACCAAGGAGTTAGCA
>NW_019666556.1:0-244 GCF_002806865.2 Cucurbita pepo subsp. pepo
AAGGAGCTTGAGCTGATCTTTCTTCTTCTTTTCTTGTTGTTCAATCTTGTTCAGGAAATGGAATTGTGAAACTGACAGGTGAAGAAAATCCTTCTTCTTCTCATCCTTCTTAATTACCTCTAGCCTTAAATAGCCCTAAAAATAGACAGAGGCATCAACTCAAATTAATTTCACTGCTTTCGTTAGTGAAAAAGAGAAATGGCCCCCAAAAATAGGGAGAGGCATCAACTCTAATTAATTTCCT
>NW_019666557.1:0-244 GCF_002806865.2 Cucurbita pepo subsp. pepo
TCCAGCTTTATGGATTAACTCTTAGATATTGCCACTGTCTCACGGAACACAAACATTTATCAGTATAAAACCCTGATTTCATATGAATAAAAGTTGATTTCAACATCAAGACTCTAAAACCAGAAACCAAATTGTTAATCCTCCAGGCCTTAAACCTTTAAATGATCTAGATAGTAGCATATTTTACAAGGATTGCATCATCCGAGTGAAGAACAGAAGGAAAATCGTTACTTAACACTAACAA
>NW_019666558.1:0-244 GCF_002806865.2 Cucurbita pepo subsp. pepo
CTCTTTGGGGCGCTTTTCCTTTCGGGATTCATAGAGGGTCTTGATACCATCTGTAACAGCTCAAACTTACTGCTAGCGGATACTATCCTCTTTGGGCTTTCCCTTTCGGGCTTCCCCTTAAGATATTTAAACGCGTAAAAGTTTTTGCACTCTTGTAATGAATGTTTCGTTCCTTTATCTAACTGATGTGGAATCTCACAATCCACCCGTTATGACGTTCTCTTTTGATTTTTGTTGATGCGTT
>NW_019666559.1:0-244 GCF_002806865.2 Cucurbita pepo subsp. pepo
ATTATGCAAGTTGTACTATGAATGACGTGGAAATTCCATAAATTAGTTGTCATCCATTTCAACGGGAGAAAATCTTAAATCAATATTTTATTTGTTTTTTTTATCATATAAAATCTATTAATAAAAATAAAAATAGCAATAATTGGAGCCCTAGTTGTGAGAAATTAATTTGAGAAATAATAGAGACAAGATCCACAAACATCGGAGAAATGAAGTGGAAGCTTCATGCCTTCTCACACCCAAT
>NW_019666560.1:0-244 GCF_002806865.2 Cucurbita pepo subsp. pepo
AATTAGCACCACTATCATCAATGATTGGGAGATGAAGAAAATATTCTCAAAGTTTGGCACCATCAACAAGGCCCATTCGTTGTATACCTGATCACTCGTTCAATGACAACTCAACGCCGATCATCACGGCATCGGCCTCTTCGTTGGTGGCAATGTGGAGGAGTGAGCGAGCCTGCTCAGGATGGACCCAACGATGTACTTATTTTTTGCACTTTGCATTTTCTTCTACTCGAACCTAAGACCT
>NW_019666561.1:0-244 GCF_002806865.2 Cucurbita pepo subsp. pepo
CAAGGGTTGTTGGATTTAAGAACAGAGCACTTAGCTTCAAAGTCAGGTAGACCAATAAAATTCCGGCAATCTTCCTGAGCAGTGCCATGGAGTTTTCTGAAGCTCTTGTTAAGAACACGGAATTGGGTTTCTTCTGGATAGTGAAATCGAATCGCTAAAAAAGCACAAGCCAGTGAGAGAAACGAGAGATTCAAGAAAATAACAAAACCCTTCTGTTTGAAGAGAGAAACTAAGAAACCCATTA
>NW_019666562.1:0-244 GCF_002806865.2 Cucurbita pepo subsp. pepo
TATACATAACATGTTAAATTAACTCATACTTAAAAAAATGTTTTATCTCTTTTGGAGATGCGGGTATCGATCCCCGTACCTCTTGCATGTTAAGCAAGTGCTCTACCATCTGAGCTACATCCACACAATTTTTGAATCACAAAACCCTAAATTTTCCGTCATCAATAATAGTGAAAATGAAGAAATATTGNACACAATTTTTGAATCACAAAACCCTAAATTTTCCGTCATCAATAATAGTGAA
>NW_019666563.1:0-244 GCF_002806865.2 Cucurbita pepo subsp. pepo
AACCATTTTCATCTTAATTAAATTTTAAAAGATTTTCAAAGAGGCATGTAATAACAATCTTAGTCTTGTCATGTTTTTGACTCATTATACATCGCCACCAATTTTACAATTTACTAGGGAAGGTTTCCACACCCTTATAAAAAAAAATGTTTCGTTACTCCTTCAAAATGACGTGGAATCTCATAGATATATTTAANCTATTGCCAGAGTGTTCTATCAAATATTATTTTCCAACAATAATTTG
>NW_019666564.1:0-244 GCF_002806865.2 Cucurbita pepo subsp. pepo
TGGATTAATCAAACATTCACATTAATCAATTAACTTCTAAAGACAAGTATCATCCTTGAGCAGAAAACAATTTGTCTTTTTATCCTTGATTCTTTAATCATGAATATCTCAATATTTCGTAGTATAGTAAGTGTTAACGTTTTAACATATACTAATTGTACTAGCTGAACATATTTTCAAACAATTTTNGTAACTCCTAAATGAACTACTTAATAATTAAATTTGAGAAATTGAATTTCTTTTA
>NW_019666565.1:0-244 GCF_002806865.2 Cucurbita pepo subsp. pepo
TCAAGAGATAGGAGTTCAAGAAAGTTCTCTTAAGGATAGGAAATGAAGAAAGATAATGTTTATGTTTCAAAGAGTGACTGGATAACGTTTTTAAACTAGTTTGTAATGCTCTAAATAAATTCTAAAGGGAGTAACATGTCANTAAATAAATTCTAAAGGGAGTAACATGTCAAACTCTTAAGCGAACTTAAAGTTTGTATAGTTATTTCCCATCCGAAAACTACACCATTGCAAGCAAAGAAGC
>NW_019666566.1:0-244 GCF_002806865.2 Cucurbita pepo subsp. pepo
AACATTAAATTAAATAGAAGCCAATAATTTATTAAAACATTAATTCTTGAATCAAAATAACTTTATAATCCTGGCCTTACACAATAATAACATCAAATTGGTTTGGAAATTAGAGATATGGGAAACTTTAATTAACAAAAGGTTACTATATTTTTTAAAAGGGTATGAGCAGGTTGTTTAGACCGGTTTGGGATATTAGNTACTATATTTTTTAAAAGGGTATGAGCAGGTTGTTTAGACCGGT
>NW_019666567.1:0-244 GCF_002806865.2 Cucurbita pepo subsp. pepo
TGTAAGGGTCTATTTTATATGACATGAAAATAAATTCAAGATTCAAGTTGTTTGGAGCAAGTTCGGAACCCACTCATGCTAGTTATTATGGGTTGACATTGTTTGGAGCAAGTTCGGAATAACTCAAGAATGTTACACCTTATGCCTCGAGAAAAGTTGTGTTTTCGCATCGAATGCTAGGAAACACCCTTTTGTTTNTTTCCAAAAGTTGTGTTTTCGCATCGAATGCTAGGAAACACCCTTT
>NW_019666568.1:0-244 GCF_002806865.2 Cucurbita pepo subsp. pepo
AATTTTCTCTATCCTTTTTTCTTTGTGTTCATCTGGATCGATCGTGTGCATTGTTGTGCGATCCTAACAGTATGAGTCTCGATCAGATGCAGGGAAGACCAGGCAATCCGTGCCTATCAATCATTCCATTCGTCCGTCAGGAAGCAGTAGAGAAAGAAGGGTCTTTTTCAATCNGTGTAATGAAAAGCTAAAGAGAAGGCGGGTGCAAATAGTCCAATTTTGGATAAGCCGAAATTAGTAGGAA
>NW_019666569.1:0-244 GCF_002806865.2 Cucurbita pepo subsp. pepo
ATAATCCCTACTAGGTTGTATCTAGAAGCAAAGAACAAGTATATTTGAAAAAAAATTAAGAAAATGGTACTTTTTCTAATTATTATAAACTTCGCGAATCATTAATTTTTTTATAGAATAAGAATTACAAGGTGCTTAAAAAAGGAAGGCTCCGATCGGAGAAGACTTTTCTGGCAGAAGATTCAGAAAAATCAAGAATNTTTAGGGAAAATCCGTCTATAAATTATTTATTAGGGTAGGCTAT
>NW_019666570.1:0-244 GCF_002806865.2 Cucurbita pepo subsp. pepo
TCAAATCTTCAATATTAAGCTCTCCCAACTAAGCTATCCCTGGTTGTAAGGTTGCAACGATTAGGGTTTTCGTGAGATTTCGGGTAAAGAAGACGAAGGAAAACGGGTCGGGTTCACGTTCGGCCTCTGGACCAGCCCACGGAACGAACGCAGGCCCTATGCTTTTCGGCCCAACGCGGACGCGTGCTGCNAGGCCCTATGCTTTTCGGCCCAACGCGGACGCGTGCTGCAGCTTTGGTCTCGG
>NW_019666571.1:0-244 GCF_002806865.2 Cucurbita pepo subsp. pepo
GCAAAGGAAATTTTGAAGAAGTACAAGATGAAAAATTCCAAACGGGTATCTACACGAATGGAACCAGGTGCAAAACTCTTAAAGTACGATGAAGGAGAACGAGTAGATGCAAATGGGTACAGAAGCCTGGTGGGAAGCCTTCGCAATCTTACATGCACAAGGCTAGATCTTTCATTAAGTGTTGGCATAATATGCCGNAAAGACGTTGAAGCGAGTTCTCGATACGTCCAAGGAACATTGTCAC
>NW_019666572.1:0-244 GCF_002806865.2 Cucurbita pepo subsp. pepo
CTGATAATGAATGTTGTCAATGAGATGTTGATGGCCGCAGGTGCTTATAAATTACAGGGCCATAAATCTGACGATCAGATAGCTCAAGTCTTAGTAACCGGATTTACCGGACAACTCAAAGACTGGTGGGANAAAACAACTCGCCAATAAATATTAAACCACTATGTCATTAGGCCAACTACTGAAATCACAAAGAAGAAGGACCATCAACTAGAACCGAAGTACAACATGAAAGGGTAGAGGA
>NW_019666573.1:0-244 GCF_002806865.2 Cucurbita pepo subsp. pepo
CTTTAAATAGAGTGATCATGATACTTGGAAGGAATTCTTCTGCTTCATCTTGATGAAAAACTTCTCACAAACACTCTCTTTCACATATACAAAATCCCTCCCAAGTTTAGTCACTCACCGGATTCCACAAACACTATCTTGATGAATCTTGTCTTTCTCTTATTTATGATTGAGAATTGTAAAGGAATATCTTNACTATCTTGATGAATCTTGTCTTTCTCTTATTTATGATTGAGAATTGTAA
>NW_019666574.1:0-244 GCF_002806865.2 Cucurbita pepo subsp. pepo
CACTCCGTTTCTTCGACATTCTTTTCTAATTCATCAAGCCTTATCTAATAATTTTCCATAAAAGTTTCGAAAAACGTTGATCATGACTCGGTTTTTTTAGCACATAGTTTAAACGTCCCAGATAAAGGTCTACGAATTAGGGGTGCATTTCAACCAATCTTTTACTCTTTTATGCACTCAGTTTCTTCGAAATTCAATNGTGCATTTCAACCAATCTTTTACTCTTTTATGCACTCAGTTTCTT
>NW_019666575.1:0-243 GCF_002806865.2 Cucurbita pepo subsp. pepo
TTGAAATTTACCTTCATCTACCACTCTCAATGTCCATAAAAGCATATAGAATCTTACTGTCTACCAAGCCTATTTGATCGTTTTCATTTGAAGTAATTTACTAGTATATGTGGATACATCCATTTCACCTCCCTTGTCATGCCACATTGTTTTTCTATGTTTCAAGACATCTTATTAAAGCATCTAACCTTCCTTACCAAAATCATTCTCATGCGTATACTAGTGTTCAGTAGCATACTAACC
>NW_019666576.1:0-243 GCF_002806865.2 Cucurbita pepo subsp. pepo
GTGAACATACCATGGATATAAAGCAATTGTCCAGAGTTGGTTCATTGACTGGCTCGTATCTGTCATATGTATCAAAAAATATCTCATCAACGGCCCCAAGCAGGTCAATTCCTGGCTTCAATTCTGCCTCTGGATGATCAGTCTCAGCTTCTGTGGTAACAAAAGCAATAAACTTGCCTCTTGGAGCAACATTGTGAGAGTATGAGCAACAGAAAACATACCTGCCGAACACACCAAGGATAA
>NW_019666577.1:0-243 GCF_002806865.2 Cucurbita pepo subsp. pepo
AACTTTATATTAAACTTGATATGTGTGGCTAGCAACACATATACATGAACAGCTTATACTAAAACAAGTTTCTAGTGATCAAAATAGAGAATCTTCAAAAAAGATAGAACCTTAAAGCATAAAAACTTCAAACATGATAGTATATGATATATTAAAACTTTACTCAAGTGGTAATGCTTGTGTTGTTCTTGATATCATAAAATTGACTTTCATTTTGAGGCTTTGGAGTGGTAACCTCAACGT
>NW_019666578.1:0-243 GCF_002806865.2 Cucurbita pepo subsp. pepo
TTATGGCCAAGCGTACCTGGAAGTGACGAGGGTTTGCCGTTTAGTCATGGGCGAATCTTTGGCTTACAATGTAAGCAGTCTACAGAATCCCATAACTGGGCTCTGATACCAACTGTAACGACCCAACTTATCTTGATGGTAGCGGTCAGGGCTGTTACGAAAGATAAAGACGTTTATTTGGAAAAGGATGAAAATCATGCAAAATTTTATTAAAATCATGTGCGGGGTACCCCTTTAAAATAA
>NW_019666579.1:0-243 GCF_002806865.2 Cucurbita pepo subsp. pepo
CATTAACATTGCTCGGCGGCATCCCACTTTTGGGCGAGAACAACATAGTCCCTTCGCTTAATCCATTACTCCCAGAGAAACCCCATTTTACAGAGGACCCATCAATGGCGTCAGAGAAACCCCTCTTAGACCCAGACACAAGATTCTTCAAAATACGAGAAGAACAGAACCCATTACTCTGTTTATCCTCAAAATCATTGCCAAAGAGCGAAATCCCAGTTCCCGATTTCCTCTCAGGCGACT
>NW_019666580.1:0-243 GCF_002806865.2 Cucurbita pepo subsp. pepo
AAACATTCTTTATAAGGGTGTGAAAATATCTTTCTAACATTTGCGTTTTAAAACCATGAGGCTGATGACGATATGTAACGGGTCAAACTAGACAATATCTGCCAGTGGTGGGCTTGAATGGTATCAGAGTTAGGCACCGAGCGGTTCGATTGTGAGATCCCACATTACTAGGGGAAGGTTTTCACACCTTATAAATGGTGGTTTGTTCTCCTCCCCAACCCTTTTGGGCTTTAAAACGCGTCT
>NW_019666581.1:0-243 GCF_002806865.2 Cucurbita pepo subsp. pepo
CTGATATTATGAGGAAATATTTAGACCAATCAGACTCTAATTCAAAATACAAGTGAAACAGAATAATAAAAAGGTAGAAAACGGAAAATAAGGATTCAAGAAATATGAACAATCTAGGCCAAAATAAAATAAAATAATCTAAGAACCAAGGTCTACAGACATGCCAAATAATAAAGAGTGACATCTGGGTAACTGTTACTGCTAAAATGAAAATTTAGAACCTTTTCATAGTCTGAGAATGAC
>NW_019666583.1:0-243 GCF_002806865.2 Cucurbita pepo subsp. pepo
ACATAGATTTTAGAGTTAAATGAGAGGGATTTGAAGGGAAAGACATGAGATCGGTTGTGGTTGCAAGATCTCCAACATGTTAGAATTACGAATCTCCATAATGGTACGATATTGTCCATTTTGAGCATAATCTCTCATGGTTTTGCTTTGGACGTCCTACATGACCTCATACTAATAAAGATGTATTCCTTACTCATAAACTCATGATCGTTCATTAAATTAGTCAACGTGAGACTCCTTCTC
>NW_019666584.1:0-243 GCF_002806865.2 Cucurbita pepo subsp. pepo
TCGAATTGTTTATTTTTTTTAATTATTTAATTTTTTTTATTAGATTAAAAAAATAATATCATATTAATAACTAAAATATCAAATATGTACGTTAAATATTTCTAATTTTTATAACGGTAAAATTGAGTTAGATTATAATTAGAAGGGTCGAGAATATAGCGTCTTAGGAACACTTGTTGATTCTTTGGAAAAAGAAAAAAAGAAAAAGAAAAATCCTCAATCCGCGAGACACATTCATCCAGC
>NW_019666585.1:0-243 GCF_002806865.2 Cucurbita pepo subsp. pepo
CTATCCATATAATATAAAATAAATATTTAAAGGAGAGGAATGTATAAATCCTTTTTTACATGATAAAAAAACACAAAATTAGAATGATTACATTTTCTTGTTGTAATGTTTGATAACTTCATTGGCTGAGATTCAAACCTCTTTAAACATCCACGAGAACTCGAGCAATTTTATTGGAGATGTTACCAAAATCTGGTACATCAAAACCGTGCGTACATCCTTCAGTTAAAAAAAAAAAAAAAA
>NW_019666586.1:0-243 GCF_002806865.2 Cucurbita pepo subsp. pepo
AAGAAGCAAAATTGGAGTTCCAGCTTTAGATAAATAAACTACAAGAAAAAAGAAAAAGGGTGTTTTTCTCCTGCTACTTTTTCTTTAAGGAGAAGTGATGAAAGATATATATTATCAACAAAAAGGATGAAGAGTCCCTGCGCCAAAATGGAGGAATTAAACAAAAGGCCTCACATCTAAGTTGATCAACAAAAGAGGTGAGGTTACAAAGGAATTGTGAAGGGCACTCCATTTTGATGCCGA
>NW_019666587.1:0-243 GCF_002806865.2 Cucurbita pepo subsp. pepo
TTGTTGGGCCATTAACTTTAAAATCCAATCAAATCGTTAGGCAATATTTGAGCCACTAATTATTGGCCCATTGGCTTGCTTGTTTGGCCATTTACTTTAAAGTCCAATCCAATCGTTAGACAACATTTGGGCCACCAATTCTTGGCCTATCTGCTTGCTTGTTGGGCCATTTACTTTAAAAACCGATCCAATTGTTGGGCAACATTTGGGCCACTAATTGTTGGCCCATCTGCTTGCTTGTTG
>NW_019666588.1:0-243 GCF_002806865.2 Cucurbita pepo subsp. pepo
TATATATATATATATATATATATTTTAAAAACGTTATTTTTCGACATTTGTATACATTACACAAATCAAGATTGCCTACCAAATGCATATTCGCCAAACTAAATAAAAAATATAAATTAAATTGTCTACCAAATAAATGTTAATTCTGTGTCTAATAAGTTGATATTTTGGGTCGAGTAATTTAAAATTTTAAAAATAATTTAATAATTCAATCCAAACGGTACTTAATGATTTGATTAATTC
>NW_019666589.1:0-243 GCF_002806865.2 Cucurbita pepo subsp. pepo
TATGAACAATTTGAACCAGCAAGCTTGAGAGAAAGTGCATTACAAAAAAATTTGGTTGAGAGATTCCCTTGTTTTGTGTCCCCATATCAGCCTACAAATATCCTCAGGCAGGGTTGCCTTTACAGCAGTTGGGTAATGAAAAGGAGATTTACTACAACAATTTACCAACTTTTCTAAGTACCAAATTCTGTTATCCGAAGACAAATGACATACACGAGAATGCAGTTCTTGTGTTCATTTCAA
>NW_019666590.1:0-243 GCF_002806865.2 Cucurbita pepo subsp. pepo
GCTCCCACCTCTCCTCAATGCTCAACCAAGCTACAATTCAGAAAAAACAAAAAGATACCCTCTAAACCCTAAACCCACAAACAATCATAACCAACATCATGTATACACTTGGGTGATTTGACATCATGAACTACCATATGTCCGATCTGGTTCTTGCAGGAATTACATTTTTGGCAGTTGTGGTCCTAATAAGGTTAGATTCCTACGTTTAACTTTTATTATGTCTTTGCTTTCCTTTTTTTA
>NW_019666591.1:0-243 GCF_002806865.2 Cucurbita pepo subsp. pepo
ACCCATGGAAAAGCTGCGCCGCCTGTATCTTTATCCATCTCAATATCCTCAGTAGTTACTGGCCCAATGCCTTGGCAATGGCAGCGCGTGCAAAATCCCATTCCGAGTGCTCGCCATGCTTATCGTGCGCATGAAGTGCGTCCTGAAGCGCCTCAAGAAGCTCAGGTGCTGCGGCAATGAGATTGGCGTTTTCAATCCCGTAACACATGGCAGTCATCTTATCTTCTGTTCCTACTGACTGAA
>NW_019666593.1:0-243 GCF_002806865.2 Cucurbita pepo subsp. pepo
CACAATCCACCCCCTGAGAGCCCAACGTTCTCACTCACAATCCACCCCCTAAGAGCCCAACGTTCTCACTCACAATTCACCCCCAGAGGTTTTCTAGTCCGCTCTCATTCCAATTTCAATCATTTCAATTTCAATTCTGATTCGTGGAACAAAATTATGTAGATAATTTCTTTCAATTCTGATTCGTGCAACAAAATTATGTATAGTTTCTAAAAATTCAAATTTCAATATTATAACATAATA
>NW_019666594.1:0-243 GCF_002806865.2 Cucurbita pepo subsp. pepo
AAGTTTCGAAATCAAGTAATGTATCGATGTTGTTTCCTATTGAGACGAGATCGTTATTGCATGCATGACATGAATGTTTCATGCAGATATTTCATAAAGGGTGACATAAACTCGAACGGTTATAATAAAATCTTTAAAACAACACAGTGGAAAATAGATAACGTGAAGTTAAAATAAAATAAAGTAAAAAAATAAAACAACATCTTGATCTAACCTAAGGGCTACAAACAACTTGAGTACATA
>NW_019666595.1:0-243 GCF_002806865.2 Cucurbita pepo subsp. pepo
GAGATAGTATTTCTCACTTATAAACCCATGATCTTCCACTAGATTAACAAATGTGTGACTCACTCCCAATAAACCTCAACAATTGAGTGCATACAGGTTGGGTTGGGTTTGAAAAATCTTTTGAACCGATCAGAATTTTTGGGTTGGTTAAATTGGTGACACGAACAACTATATTTTTGGGTTGGGTTAGGTTGTCGGGTTATTTTTTATTATTATTTTTTTAAAAAAATCCTACTTATCTAC
>NW_019666596.1:0-243 GCF_002806865.2 Cucurbita pepo subsp. pepo
ATCACAACCAAATGGATTGTACACTCCTTTGAATGTATGTATCGAACCTTGGACTAATATATCTATGGATTTTGTTATTGGAAATAAGTCAGCAAAAATCTTGCACATGGATTGTACACTCCTTTGAATGTATGTAGAGAGATTTAGTAGTCAATGCTTTCCATTTATGTGGCTAACATGTCTTATTCTTTTTTTCATCTCAATAAAGTTGAAATATATCTCTTAATGGAGGGTCAAAGTTAG
>NW_019666597.1:0-243 GCF_002806865.2 Cucurbita pepo subsp. pepo
GCAGAACAAGAGGATGAGAAGCCAAAAACCAATGATGAATTCAGGAAACTGTATTTTAAAGGCCGAAGCCTTTTGTTGTAAGAATTAGTATGGACTAAAGATTGTGACATAGATTAGAGTTTCTCCTGATATCACCATACCTCAAGAGGATTTTTGTTTTAAAATGAAATTAATATCTTACTGTGATGTAGAGATAGTTTTGGCATACCATGGTATCCTTTGAATTGGATCTGTTGTATATAG
>NW_019666598.1:0-243 GCF_002806865.2 Cucurbita pepo subsp. pepo
TCTACTAATTTTTTGCTTTGAATTCTTAACTTCTCTGCAGATTTTGAAGGATTTCTTGTTATGGGTTCACCAGGATCTTGGCGTCTGGGGTCCCGTTGTGTTGTGAGTCACTCTACCATCTATTGAAATGATCCCTTCTCATCCAACCATCTCTTATTAGAAGCACTATAAATGCAGGGCCATTGCGTACATTCCATTGACAATCATGGCTGTTCCTGCCTCAATCCTGACAGTAAGATTACA
>NW_019666599.1:0-243 GCF_002806865.2 Cucurbita pepo subsp. pepo
ATCTATGGCGGAGTTGGTGGATTTGCTGGCATGGGCGGGTATGTATTCTTAGATGAACACGATTCTCCATAATGATATGATATTGAGCGTAAGCTTTATAGCTTTGTTTGGGCTTTAAAAAATGGCTAGTAAACAATATTATTTAATTATAAATTCACAATTATTCTCTTATAAAATTATTATTAAATTAATATATAACAATTTTTATCTAATTTTGAAAATTCATTTCTTTTAATTTTTAAA
>NW_019666600.1:0-243 GCF_002806865.2 Cucurbita pepo subsp. pepo
GGATGTTCCTATATAGGTTCTTTCAAAAGGGCTTCTGCTTTAGGGGTGAATGTCTTGGTGGAAGATATTATTTTCTTACTTCTCAATTTCTAATGAATTGATAGCCCTTCGTTCGGAGAGGTATTTATAAATGAAAATGTTGTTTAAAATTTTATTATAAAGTAAGAAAAAGGATTAAAATATAATGACTATAAATCCTAATAAGCAAAATTTTTAGTATTAACCGATCGATTTGCTCTTAAG
>NW_019666601.1:0-243 GCF_002806865.2 Cucurbita pepo subsp. pepo
AGAATTAAAAAAAAATTTAAAAAAAAAATAAAATATCTTGAAAGGATATAAATCAACTTGAAAACACTAAAAATTGTTTTTGCTGGAACATCAAATTTTTCTGAAAAATATTTATCTGCTTTAATAAACTTTCAATGCAATATTAAAGCCGTGATTACTAAACCAGATCGTCCACATGGAAGAGGACACAAAATAATTTTTTCCCCTGTAAAACAAACGGCAATGAAAAAAAACATTCCTATT
>NW_019666602.1:0-243 GCF_002806865.2 Cucurbita pepo subsp. pepo
ACTTAGCTAGGATAAAGAAAAATGGCGCAGCACAACAAAAGCGTTCAGATATAGCAGGCAGGAAACCTGAGTGGGTAAAAATATTGAATGCAACAAAAATATCCTGAGTGGCTATGAATTTACATTTCAAGATAAAGAAAGATAGAAATCTTACTTTCAGTGGAATAGAAAGATTGGCAGTACGCATGATTGCTTCAGCAATCCCATGGGCATACCAAGACTACAAGGAAATATAAGTTGCAA
>NW_019666603.1:0-243 GCF_002806865.2 Cucurbita pepo subsp. pepo
TCGTTTGATGAACTTTCAAGATATCATTTTGGCCCTATATTTTAAGAGTAACAATTTCCGGACCTTTTTAGCATGTTATTTGTGCATTTTGCAAACCACTAGCATAATCGCATCAAGTTTATGGATATAAAAGGTTAATGTTATTTCTCGGTGTGACTATAGCAAACATGAAACTTTGAGTGAACTTTCACGATTTTCCCTAAAGTTACATATTCTATTGTTTTCTTTTGCTCATTTAGGAAG
>NW_019666604.1:0-243 GCF_002806865.2 Cucurbita pepo subsp. pepo
CAAGATTTGATAGACCAGGTATGTCAGATTGTAATAATCACTATTTATTGGATATTTTATGCTGCATGGGACTATAAGAGGCAACTAGGTTGCTAGTCTCTTTAGTGTGCAGTCCCATCAAGAAGGGGAAAATAATGTCATTAGAGGTTGGAATTGTATACCTGGGACTTTTTTTACATGTGTTGTTTCCAAACTACAAGTGAACGGTGTAATCGGTTTTTGTCGCCAACTAAGATCTATATG
>NW_019666605.1:0-243 GCF_002806865.2 Cucurbita pepo subsp. pepo
AGAATGGAGAAAGCGGAGGGATCAAGCAGAGAATAATTTTCGCGGGAATAAGAAAATGTAGAAGAACACAGCAGGACGCATAGGAAGTTAAGAACTTGAGCGAAAAGTTCATACGGCCGAACGGCGGCGTGAGAGAGAAAGAGGGGCGAATTGCTTGACGCCTTTCCATGACTTTGATGGACCATGAAAGTAATGGACCTGACGGCCCAATACGACATTAGGCCCAACTAATGTCCATTTTTT
>NW_019666606.1:0-243 GCF_002806865.2 Cucurbita pepo subsp. pepo
TAAAGAATGTTTCGTTCCCCTCTCCAACCGGTGTGAGATCTTACGGTATATGAATGAACTAAGATCGCATCCAAATAAGAGCGATCTTTAGAATAATATGATTAAAAAATGTAAAAGAATCAATGGTTACTTCCTATACTAACATGGTGCACATTTATTTTCGGTGGCTCAATCATAGAAACTCCAAAATTAAATATGTTACGTATTAAACATCTCTAAACTAATTTCTTATTTGATATCTTG
>NW_019666607.1:0-243 GCF_002806865.2 Cucurbita pepo subsp. pepo
GTCTTTTGACTTTTGGAGGACCACAATTCAAACTAATTCATGTTTTTTTTTTTAATATAATTATAGGAACTACGGATACCGAGTTGAAAGTGTAAACGAATTGAAAGTTACTATCTATACTAACAAGGTGTATCTTCCTTTTCACGGGCTCAATCGTAAGAACTTTAGGGTTAAACGTGCTTTACTTAGAGCAATTTTATATTGGGTGAAGTCGAAATTTTCGTAAAATACATGTGAGTGAAA
>NW_019666608.1:0-243 GCF_002806865.2 Cucurbita pepo subsp. pepo
TGTCCTAGTATAGAAAGCGTACCTGTCACCACGGTGCTAGACGTTCCCGCCTCTGTACTGGTCGTTGCATATGTCCTGGTCTGTGCACGGGTTTGCATGGTGGGTTCTCGAATGACCGGACCTCCAAGGGGTTCCCTTGGGTTTCCCGTGTCCATTGCAGAGCAAGCTCTGGCCAAGTGACTTGCACGACCGCACCTATAACACACACCGGAGCCTACCATACATCTGCCATGATGTTGTTTT
>NW_019666609.1:0-243 GCF_002806865.2 Cucurbita pepo subsp. pepo
TGAGAAAATACCAATTTTCTTTTGTACCTTTTTACCCTTTACTTTGTCTTTTTTTGCTTACTACATCCCTAAGAATATCTGTCTATCAATTTTTCAACATAATAAAATCTTTAAAAAATAAAAAATAAAAAATAAATAGAGATTAAATTTTTTAATAAGGAGCAAAATTCCAATATTGCCCCTACTTATAGTACGTGTATTATGAATACCAATATCGGAGCGGGCGGTTTGATGTTAATGTAA
>NW_019666610.1:0-243 GCF_002806865.2 Cucurbita pepo subsp. pepo
AACGACAGCAGGAACCATGGTTCGATGCTCAAGAAGCCAATCCCTCTTGAAGATACCGGGAGGGGGAGTGGAAAGAGGAGGTTCAGGAGGAGTCCAATGGCTTTATGATCTTGGAGAGGCCGGAGAAGGCAAGAGTGTGGATCGGAGGCTGCTCGGAGAGAAGGTGAGAGGAGAATGGTCGGGTGAAGGTCGGGGCATCCGACGAGGGAAATCAGCCTCACAGGTGGAGTCTGAGCTCTTCCG
>NW_019666611.1:0-243 GCF_002806865.2 Cucurbita pepo subsp. pepo
GCTGTTATAGTATATGCTTTAACGAGTTTAGATATGTTCGGATCGGACTTAGAATCCGATTTCTATCAGCATTAGGATGAAACACACAACTTATAGAGAAATGCACTTGAAGTGAAACGAAGCTCAGACAATATACATTAGCAATAGAGTAGCTAGAACAATAATGCTGAACAATGAACAACAGTTCATGCGATTTACTCCCAGAAATAGAAGAATCAGCCAGAAAAAAGAGAAACCCAGAAA
>NW_019666612.1:0-243 GCF_002806865.2 Cucurbita pepo subsp. pepo
CATCGTGCTCCTTCAAAATATATCAAGAATCTCCATGATCGGACGGTTGCAGAGCGGACAAAATCCTCGATTTAACCACAGCTCCCTCGAACACACCCTACAAAACGTGTGCCCACATGGGATAAATGCCGCTCCCTTTTTCCTCCCCATGCATACGCAACACATCGAATCATTTCCCGCCTCTTCTCTCTTTTTTTCCGCCACTCCCAAACTCCCACGACCGCCATCGCTACCGTCTGTTTC